>NC_086450.1:478086427-478328316 GCF_028390025.1 Pseudophryne corroboree
GAAATGTAATGTACTGTAGCGGATTGGCGTGTCAGGACACCGGACCAGATTCAGTTTGGCAGGTCCGGTCGTCCCATCGATGGCTGCTGGTCACCCCCATGCCGACCAGCTGCCGCTATAGGCTGTACCGACAGGTAAGAAGTAGAGATGTGCACCGGACATTTTTCGGGTTTTGTGTTTTTGTTTTGTATTTGGTTCCGCGGCCGTGTTTTGGATTCGGACGCGTTTTGGCAAAACCTCCCTGAATTTTTTTTGTCGGATTAGGGTGTGCTTTGGATTCCGTTTTTTTTAAAACCCTCAAAAACAACTTAAATCATAGAATTTGGGGGTCATTTTGATCCCATAGTATTATTAACCTCAATAACCATAATTTCCACTCATTTCCAATCTATTCTGAACACCTCACACCTCACAATATTATTTTTAGTCCTAAAATTTGCACCAAGGTCGCTGGATGACTAAGCTAAGCGACCCAAGTGGCAGGCACAAACACCTGGCCCATCTATGAGTGGCACTGCAGTGTCACGCAGGATGGCACTTAAAAAAATAGACCCCCAAACAGCACATGATGCAAAGAAAAAAAGAGGTGCACCAAGGTCGCTGGATGGCTAAGCTAAGCAACCCAAGTGGCCGGCAAAAAACCTGGCTCATCTAGAAGTGGCACTGCAGTGTCAGGCAGGATGGCACTTAAAAAAATCGTCCTCAAACAGCACATGATGCAAAGAAAAAAAGAGGTGCACCAAGGTCGCTGGATGGCTAAGCTAAGCGACCCAAGTGGCCGGCACAAACACCTGGCCCATCTAGGAGTGGCACTGCAGTGTCAGACAGGATGGCACTTACAAAAATAGTCCCCAAACAGCACATGATGCAAAGAAAAAAAAGAGGTGCACCAAGGTCACTGGATGGCAAAGCTAAGCGACCCAAGTGGCCGGCACAAACACCTGGACCATCTAGAAGTAGCACTGCAGTGTCAGACAGGATGGCACTTCCAAAAATAGTCCCCAAACAGTACATGATACAAAGAAAAAAAGAGTTGCACCAAGGTCGCTGGATGGCTAAGCTAAGCGACCCAAGTGGCCGACACAAACACCTGGCCCATCTAGGAGTTCCACAGCAGTGTCAGACAGGATGGCACTTAAAAAAATTAGTCCCCAAACAACACATGATGCAGAGATAAATAAAAAAAGAGGTGCAAGATGGAATTGTCCTTGGGCCCTCCCACCCACCCTTATGTTGTATAAATAGGACATGCACACTTTAACAAACCCATCATTTCAGTGACATGGCCTGCCGCACTATTGGCATTCCTATCTAAGGAGGAAATTGACACTGAGGGAGTTGGTGGTGCAGTTTGCAGTAACTTGGGTACAAGAGGAAGGGACTTAGATGTCAGTGGACTGCTTAAGCTGTCACCCAAAGTTTTTGAACTTGTCAATGACTTCTGATGAATGCGCTCCAGGTGACATATAAGGGAGGATGTTCCGAGGTGGTTAACTTTCTTACCCCTACTTATTACAGCTTGACAAATGCAACACACGGCTTGACACCTGTTGTCCGCATTTCTGTTAAAATAATTCCACACCGAAGAGGTGATTTTTTTTGTCATTTGACCAGGCATGTCAATGGCCATATTTGTCCCACGGACAACAGGTGTCTCCCCGGGTGCCTGACTTAAACAAACCACCTCACCATCAGAATCCTCATTGTCAATTTCCTCCTCAGCGCCAGCAACAACCATATCCTCATCCTGGTGTACTTCAACAATGTGTTAGGCGCGGCGGTGTTTGGCCGTGCCCTGACAGAGCAGCGGGCACGGCCGCCGTACCTCTCCATGTCCCCGCACGGCACCTAGCAACACTGGGACGCTGTGCGCGTGATAGCCGCCGGGTCCCTGGCAACGCTAGGACGCCGTGCGTGCAGCAACGCCGGACCCATAGCGATGGGGACGCCACAGGTGAACCGCGTTCCCCGTTGCTAAGAAAGAATATTAAGTTGCTCGTGCAGCAGGGCAGCTGCACGGCAACTAGCTATTAGGGTCTGGGGGCTGGTCTTGCTGGCCCTCCTGTGATTGGCCAGCAGGGCCTTTTATGTGAGCCAGTACACTGCAGCCCCGCCTGTGATAGCTTCCTGTATGCTGTTCCTGCCTTGCAGAACTCTGTTCCTAGTCTGCTGTTTCCGGTCCGTCCTGCTCCCTGTGTCCTTGTATCCAGGAGTTCTCAAACCGGTCCCGGGAATCCTTCTAGTCCCTGTGAACCTGTAACTGTAATCTGGGGTTCTCGCCTGGTTTCGTGAGTAGCAGCTTTTGCAGCGTGTTGCGGCCTAGCCCGCTTAGAAATTGCGTTATTTTGTATTGGTGCATTGCGGAGGTTTCCGCTTCCACTGTCCTCCCCGGAACTCGGCGGTGCCGTGTGGGGAAGTGGACAGTGGTATCTTTTGGTTGTTCTTTTCCTTGGGCGGCAAGCCGCACATACATTTAGTTTTAGGCTAGTCAGTAGCCCCTGGCTTTGGTTGTTCCAGTTAGAGGTCCCCTTGTTATTACCCTGTCTCAGTTCATGCTTTGTCACTCTTTAAGACCCGGGGGGGGGCATCGGAGTTGGGCAGACCTAATCTGCCCATCAAACGCGGCTGCCATGGGTTCAAGAAACCATAGTCATTCAGGCGTGAATTGACAACACGGGTAAAACAACGGAGGTAGGGTGCCAGGGGCTATTTCCTTCCCATTTCCCCACCCCATCACTGCATAAGATCTCCCCTGTCCTGAGCATCAGGATCGTAACATTATCACCGGCCCAAAACACACACAAAAAAAAGGGGGTATAATTTTTTTTCCCTTTGTATTGGTGGGCCTAGAAATTCGCCATCATGAATCCGGCAGGTTTAGGTCCAAATCCCAGTCAGCTTTTGGCCAACCAGATTCAGGAATAAACTCATATGGTTCAGGACCTTACTCTTCGAGTGAGATCGCAGGAAGATCTATTGCGAGCCTCCCCGAGTATGGTTCCAGAACCAAAGATGCATTTACCTGACCGTTTTTCGGGTAACCGAAAGGATTTTTTTAATTTTAAGGAAGCTTGTAAACTTTATTTTCGTTTAAGGCCTCATTCCTCTGGTACTGAGTCTCAGCGGGTCGGGATTGTGATGTCTTTGCTTCAGGGTGATCCACAGACCTGGGCGTTTGGGCTTAGAGTGGATGATGCTGCTTTGTTATCAGTAGACGCCTTTTTTAAGTCCTTAGGCCAGTTATATGATGACCCGGATAGGAAAGCATCAGCTGAGAGCCACCTGCGTGCCCTTAAGCAAGGTGTAAAGTCCAGCAGAAGTGTATTGTACCGAATTTCGCCGTTGGTCGAACGACTGTGGCTGGAATGACCCGGACCTGCGCAGTCAGTTTCGTCTCGGTTTGTTGGAAGTTATTAAAGACAGTCTCCTTCAGTACCCTGCTCCTGAGACTCTAGATAAACTCATGGATCTCGCTATTAAAATTTATCGTCGTCTCCGAGAGTTGAGGGCTGAAAGAGGAGCTAGTTTCAGGCCTAGTCCATGTGTGTATTCTTTCCCTGAGGACGTCGAGGAGCCCATGCAAATGGGTCTCTCCCGGCTGTCCCCAGAGGAAAGAACCAGAAGGTTAAGTTCTGGTCTTTGTTTGTATTGTGGTGGTAAGGGACATATCTCACGTAACTGCCCAAACAAGCCGGGAAACGCTCTGACCAAGTGAATTGTGAGGGGGTTCACTTGGGTCTGCAGTTAATCTCCTCTAATGATTCTCTTTTAGTTCCTGTAAAGATTTCCTTTGGCAGCCTCAGTTCGTTGGTGTCGGCCTTCGTCGACAGTGGTGCTGCAGGAAATGTCATGGATTTAGGTTGGGCAACGGCTTTAGGCGTTCCACGGATACCCTTGGATAAAAGTATCACCATGCACGGTCTGGATGGTGGTCCGCTTTCCAATGGGGTTATTACTCACGCACACCTACTGTACTGCTGACAGTGGAGGCCCTACATTCTGAAAAAATAGAATTTTACCTTACACATTGTCCGGCAGTTCCAGTAGTTTTGGGTCACCCCTGGCTTGCCTTTCATAATCCCACCATAGATTGGCGGTCAGGGGAGATTATTTCTTTGGAATATCAGGATTTTGCCGATGTGTTCTCCAAGGGTAATGCAGACGTTCTGCCTCCCCATCGGTCCTATGACTGCGCTATTGATTTAGTCCCAAGTGCCACTTTAACAAAGGGGAGATTATATGCCCTGTCCGGGCCAGAAACCACGGCTATGGATAATTATATTCAGGAGAGCCTGAAAAAAGGCTTTATTAGGCCCTCGAAATCTCCATTGAGTGCAGGATTCTTTTTTGTTGAGAAAAAAGATGGGTCGCTCAGACCATGTATTGATTTTCGGGCTTTGATCAAAATTTCAGTTAAAAACACCTACCCCTTGCCATTGATTTCAGTACTTTTTGATCAGTTACGCTCTGCCGTTATCTTCTCAAAAATCGATCTTAGAGCAGCTTACAATCTCATCCGAATAAGATCTGGAGATGAGTGGAAGACGGCTTTCAGCACACAGTCGGGTCATTATGAATGCCTGGTGATGCCGTTTGGGCTGTCAAACTAGAGAAATGTGATTTTCTGCAACCCACAAATTTAAAAGCAATTCAGCGCTTTTTAGGGTTTGCAAATTATTATAGGCGGTTCATTCATACCTTTTCTGATTTGGTCGCTCCTATAGTAGCATTGACTAACAAAGGAGCGGACCCTTCCAATTGGTCGCCTGAAGCTGAGTCTGCCTTTTGGGCCTTGAAGCTGGCCTTTGTCTCGGCTCCTGTTCTCAGGCACCCGAACCCAGAGCTCCACTTTATAGTCGAGGTAGATGCCTTTCCCAGGAAGATCAGAGTCTCAGGATTTACACCCTTGTGCCTTCATGTCCAGAAAATTCTCCTCCGCAGAATCCAACTATGATGTTGGTAATCGAGAATTGCTGGCAGTTAAATGGGCTTTCGAGGAGTGGAGGCATTGGCTGGAGGGAGCTAGGCATACCATTACTGTGTTTACTGACCATAAGAACCTGCAGTATATTGAGTCAGCTAAACGGCTTAATGCTCGGCAGGCACGTTGGGCATTGTTTTTCACTCGTTTCAGGTTCATTATCACCTTCAGGCCCGGTTCCAAGAATACGAAAGCTGATGCCCTGTCACGTTGTTTTCTTCCGGTTCACAATAACCATCCTGCTACTACCCCCAGAGTTCCATCATCTGTCATCCGGGTAGGCCTCACACAGGATTTATTTACTCAGTTAGTCCAGCTTCAACGGCAGGCTCCCGAACTTACTCCTGATGATCGTCTCTTTGTCCCTGAATTTTTGAGAGGCCCTGTTTTAGCTGAGTTTCATGACAACAAAGTCTCTGGTCATCCAGGTATCACTAAGACCTTGGAGTTAGTCTCTCACTCGGTGTGGTGGCCTAGTCTTTCTAAATATGTAAGGGAATTTGTCCATTCCTGTCAGGTTTGTGCTCAGCATAAGGTTTCTCGTTCGTTGCCGATCTGGCAACTCATACCTTTAGCCATTCCTCTCAGGCCATGGTCACATATATCCATGGATTTCGTGGTGGACCTTCCTCTTTCAGGATTTAGAGTCATTTGGGTGGTAGTAGATCATTTTAGTAAGATGGCCCATTTCATTCCTCTTCCCAGATTACCCTCTGCTCAAGGGTTGGCAGTTTTGTTTCTCCGCCATGTGTTCAGGCTCCATGGGTTGCCCAGGGATATAGTCTCTGATCGGGGTCCGCAATTCATTGCCCGTTTCTGGAAACGTTTTTGTGCCTCATTAAATATGAAACTCTCTTTAACATCTGGGTACCATCCACAATCTAACGGACAAACCGAACGAGTTAACCAGTCTTTAAAACAGTATTTATGGTTGTATTCGGCCAAACTCCAGAATGATTAGTCTGAATTTCTTCCTTTAGCTGAATTTGCATATAATAACTCTTGTCATTCTTCCACCAAGGAGTCCCCATTCGTTTTGGTCTTTGGCTTTCCTCCTAGAGCCAACTCTTTTTTCTCTCATTCTCCAGTATCCTCGTTGACCTTAACCTCTCATCTCAGAACAATTTGGAGAAAGGTGCACCTGGCCCTGATGAAAGCTGCCTTCCGAGAAAAGACATTTTCTGATAGGCTCCGACGTCCTTGCACTTTTAAGGTGGGAGATAAGGTGTGGTTGTCAACTCGCAACATCAAGCCCTGACAGCAGCGGGCACGGCCACCGCACATCTTCCTGTCCCCGCACGGAGCCTAGCAATGCCGGGACGCCGTGCGTGCGATAGCCGCCGGGTCCCTGGCAACGCTAGGACGCTGTGCGTGCAGCAACGCTGGGCCCATAGCAACGGGGACGCCACAGGTGAACCGCGTTCCCCATTGCTAAGATAGATTATTAAGTTGCTCGTGCTGCAGGGCAGCTGCACGGCAACTAGCTATTAGGGTCTGGGGGCTGGTCTTGCTGGCCCACCTGTTATTGGCCAACAGGGCCTTTTTATGTGAGCCAGTACACTGCAGCCCCGCTAGTGATAGCTTCCTGTATGCTGTTCCTGCCTTGCAGAACTCGGTTCCTGGTCTGCTGTTTCCGGTCCGTCCTGCTCCCTGTGTCCTTGTATCCAGGAGTTCTCAAACCAGTCCCGGGAATCCTTCTAGTCCCTGTGAACCTGTAACTGTCATCTGGGGTTCTCACCTGGTTTCGTGAGTAGCAGCTTTTGCCGTGTGTTGCGGCCTAGCCCACTTAGGATTTGTGTTATTTTGTATTGGGGCATGTGCGGAGGTTTCCGCTTCCACTGTCCTCCCCGGAAATCTGCGGTGCCGTGTGGGGGAGTGGACAGTGGTATCTTTTGGTTGTTCTTTTCCTTTGGCGGCAAGCCACACATACATTTAGTTTTAGGCTAGTCAGTAGTCCCTGGCTTTGGATGTTTCAGTTAGAGGTCCCCTTGTTATTCCCCTGTCTCAGTTCACGCTTTGTCTCTCTTTAAGACCGGGGGGGGGGGGGTCACCGGGGTTGGGCAGACCTAATCCGCCCTTCAAACGCGGCGGCCATGAGCCCAAGAAACCATAGTCATTCAGGCGTGAATTGACAACACGGGTAAAACAACGGAGATAGGGTGCCAGGGGCTATTTCCTTCCCATTTCCCCATCCCAGCATTCCATCCTGGTGCTCAGCACTCACTGCATAAGATCTCCCCTGTCCTGAGCATCAGGATCGTAACACAATGACATCTTCAATTTGACTATCAGGAACTGGACTGCGGGTGCTCCTTCCAGAATTTGCAGGGGGCGTCCAAATGGTGGAAGGGTCTACCTCTTCCAATCCAGTGTTGGGAAGGTCAGGCATCACAACCGACACAATTGGACTCTCCTTGTGGATTTGTGATTTAGAAGAACGTACAGTTCTTTGCTGTGCTTAAGTCTTAAGTCTTAAGCTTAAGTCTTTTCATTTTCTAGCGGGAGGATGAGTGCTTCCATCCTTATGTGAAGCTGAACCACTAGCCATGAACATAGGATAGGGCCTCAGCCTGTCCTTGCCACTCCGTGTCGTAAATGGCATATTGGTAAGTTTACGCTTCTCATCAGACGCTTTTAATTTTAATTTTTGGGTCACTTTACTGAACTTTTGTTTTTTGGATTTTACATGCTCTCTACTATGACATTGGGCACCAGCCTTGGCAGACGACATTGATGGCAATTTATCGTCTCGGCCATGACTAGTGGCAGCAGCTTCAGCACGAGGTGGAAGTGGATCTTGATCTTTCCCTATTTTACTCTCCACATTTTTGTTCTCCATCTTTTAATGTGTGGAATTATATGCCAGTAATATATCAATAGCAATGGACTACTGTACCGTACTGCTATATATATACCGGTGGTCAGCAAAATTCTGCACTGTCCTCCAACTATATACTGCGCACAACTACAATGCAGCACATATATGGATAGTATACTTGATGACACAGAGGTAGAGCAATGGACTACTGTACCGTACTGCTATATATTATATACTGGTGGTCAGCAAACTTTTGCACTGTCTTTCTACTATATACTGCGCACAACTACAATGCAGCACAGATATGGATAGTATACTTGACGACACAGAGGTAGAGCAATGGACTACTGTACCGTACTGCTATATATGTACACTGGTGGTCAGCAAAATTCAGCACTGTCCTCCTACTATATACTGCACACAACTACAATGCAGCACAGATATCGATAGTATACTTGACGACACAGAGGTAGAGCAATGGACTACTGTACCGTACTGCTATATATATACTGGTGGTCAACAAAATTCTGCACTGTCCTCTTACTATATACTGTGCACAACTACAATGCAGCACAGATATGGATAGTATACTTGACGACACAGAGGTAGAGCAATGGACTAATGTACCGTACTGCTATATATATTAGTGATGTGCACCGGACATTTTTCGGGTTTTGTGTTTTGGTTTTGGGTTCGGTTCTGCGGCCGTGTTTTGGATTCGGACGCGTTTTTGCAAAACCTCACCGAAAATTTTTCGTTGGATTCGGGTGTGTTTTGGATTCGGGTATTTAAAAAAAAAAAAAAAACTAAAAACAGCTTAAATCATAGAATTTGGGGGTCATTTTGATCCCATAGTATTATTAACCTCAATAACCATAATTTACACTCATTTTCAGTCTATTCTGAGCACCTCACACCTCACAATGTTATTTTTAGTCCTATAATTTGCACCAAGGTCGCTGGATGGCTAAGCTAAGCGACTCAAGTGGCCGACACAAACACCTGGCCCATCTAGGAGTGGCACTGCAGTGTCAGGCAGGATGGCACTTCAAATAAATAGTCCCCAAACAGCACATGATGCAAAGAAAAAAAGAGGCACACCAAGGTCGCTGTGTGACTAAGCTAAGCGACCCAAGTGGCCAACACAAACACCTGGCCCATCTAGGAGTGGCACTGCAGTGTCAGACAGGATGGCAGATTTAAACAATAGGCCCCAAACAGCACATGTGCAAAGAAAAAAAGAGGCACACCAAGGTCGCTGGATGGCTAAGCTAAGCAACACAAGTGGCCGACACAAACACCTGGCCCATCTAGGAGTGGCACTGCAGTGTCAGGCAGGATGGCACTTCAAAAAAATAGTCCCCAAACAGCACATGATGCAAAGAAAAAAAGAGGCACACCAAGGTCGCTGGATGGCTAAGCTAAGCGACACAAGTGGCCGACACAAACACCTGGCCCATCTAGGAGTGGCACTGCAGTGTCAGGCAGGATGGCACTTCAAAAAAATAGTCCCCAAACAGCACATGATGCAAAGAAAAAAAGAGGCACACCAAGGTCGCTGGATGGCTAAGCTAAGCGACACAAGTGGCTGACAGAAACACCTGGCCCATCTAGGAGTGGCACTGCAGTGTCAGGCAGGATGGCACTTCAAAAAAATAGTCCCCGAACAGCACGTGATGCAAAGAAAAATGAAAGAAAAAAGAGGTGCAAGATGGAATTGTCCTTGGGCCCTCCCACCCACCCTTATGTTGTATAAACAGGACATGCACACTTTAACGAACCCATAATTTCAGTGACAGGGTCTGCCACACGACTGTGACTGAAATGACTGGTTGGTTTGGGCCCCCACCAAAAAAGAAGCAATCAATCTCTCCTTGCACAAACTGGCTCTACAGAGGCAAGATGTCCACCTCATCATCATCATCCGATTCCTCACCCCTTTCACTGTGTACATCCCCCTCCTCACAGATTATTAATTCGTCCCCACTGGAATCCACCATCTCAGGTCCCTGTGTACATTCTGGAGGCAATTGCTGCTGGTGAATTGATTATAATTCATTTTGACGAACATCATCTTCTCCACATTTCCTGGAAGTAACCTCGTACGCCGATTGCTGACAAGGTGAGCGGCGGCACTAAACACTCTTTCGGAGTACACCCTGGAAGGAGGGCAACTAAGGTAGAATAAAGCCAGTTTGTACAAGGGCCTCCATATTGCCTCTTTTTCCTGCCAGTATACGTACGGACTGTCTGACGTGCCTACTTGGATGCGGTCACTCATATAATCCTCCACCATTCTTTCGGTGAGAGAATCATATGCAGTGACAGTAGACGACATGTCAGTTATCGTTGGCAGGTCCTTCAGTCCGGACCAGATGTCAGCACTCGCTCTAGACTGCCCTGCATCACCGCCAGCGGGTGGGCTTGGAATTCTTAGCCTTTTCCTCGCACCCCCAGTTGGGGGAAAATGTGAAGGAGGAGATGTTGACGGGTCACATTCCTCTTGACTTGACATTTTTCTCACCAGCAGTTCTTTGAACCTCTGCAGACTTGTGTCTGCCGGAAAGAGAGATACAACGTAGGTTTTAAATCTAGGATCGAGCACGGTGGCCAAAATGTAGTGCTCTGATTTCAACAGATTGACCACCCGTGAATCCTGGTTAAGCGAATTAAGGGCTCCATCCACAAGTCCCACATGCCTAGCGGAATCGCTCTGTTTTAGCTCCTCCTTCAATGTCTCCAGCTTCTTCTGCAAAAGCCTGATGAGGGGAATGACCTGACTCAAGCTGGCAGTGTCTGAACTGACTTCATGTGTGCCAAGTTCAAAGGGTTGCAGAACCGTGCACAACGTTGAAATCGTTCTCCACTGCGCTTGAGTCAGGTGCATTCCCCCTCCTTTGCCTATATCGTGGCCAGATGTATAGGCTTGAATGGCCTTTTGCTGCTCCTCCATCCTCTGAAACATATAGAGGGTTGAATTCCACCTCGTTACCACCTCTTGCTTCAGATGATGGCAGGGCAGGTTCAGGAATATTTGGTGGTGCTCCAGTCTTTTGTACGTGGTACCTGTACGCCGAAAGTAGGCCGCAATTCTTCAGGCCACCGACAGCATCTCTTGCACGCCCCTGTCATTTTTTAAATAATTCTGCACCACCAAATTCAAGGTATGTGCAAAACATGGGACGTGCTGGAATTTGCCCAGATGTACTGCATGCACAATATTGCTGGAGTTGTCCGATGTCACAAATCCACAGGAGAGTCCAATTGGGGTAAGCCATTCTGTGATGATCTTCCTCAGTTCCCGTAAGAGGTTTTCAGCTGTGTGCGTATTCTGGAAAGCCGTGATACAAAGCGTAGCCTGCCTAGGAACGAGTTGGCATTTGCGAGATGCTGCTACTGGTGCCGCCGCTGCTGTTCTTGCAGCGGGAGGCAATACATCTACCCAGTGGGCTGTCACAGTCATATAGTCCTGAGTCTGCCCTGCTCCACTTGTCCACATGTCCGTGATTTAGTGTATATTGGGTACAACTGCATTTTTTAGGACACTGGTGACTCTTTTTCTGAGGTCTGTGTACATTTTCGGTATCACCTGCCTAGAGAAATGGAACCTAGATGGTATTTGGTACCGGGGACGAAGTACCTCAATCAAGTCTCTAGTTGCCTCTGAATTATCGATGGATACCGGAACCACGTTTCTCACCGCCCAGGCTGCCAAGGCCTGAGTTATCTGCTTTGCAGCAGGATGACTGCTGTGATATTTCATCTTCCTCGCAAAGGACTGTTGGACAGTCAATTGCTTACTGGAAGTAGTACAAGTGGTCTTCCAACTTCCCCTCTGGGATGACGATCGACTCCCAGCAGCAACAACAGCAGCGCCAGCAGCAGTAGGCGTTACACTCAAGGATGCATTGGAGGAATCCCAGGCAGGAGAGGACTCATCAGACTTGCCAGTGACATGGCCTGCAGGATTATTGGCTTTCCTGGGTAAGGAGGTAGTTGGTGGTGTGGTTTGCAGGAGCTTGGTTACAAGATGAAGGGATTTAGTGGTCAGTGGACTGCTTCCGCTGTCATCCAAAGTTTTTGAACTTGTCACTGACTTATGATGAATGCGCTGCAGGTGACATATAAGGGAGGATGTTCCGAGGTGGTTAACGTCCTTACCCCTACTTATTACAGCTTGACAAAGGCAACCCACGGCTTGACACCTGTTGTCTGCATTTGTGTTGAATAATTCCACACCGAAGAGGTGATTTTTTTTGTATTTTGACCAGGCGTGTCAATGGCCATATTCGTCCCACGGACAAAAGGTGTCTCCCCGGGTGCCTGACTTAAACAAACCACCTCACCATCAGAATCCTCCTTGTCAATTTCCTCCCCAGCGCCAGCAACACCCATATCCTAATCCTGGTGTACTTTAACAGTGACATCTTCAATTTGACTATCAGGAATTGGACTGCGGGTGCTCCTTCCAGCACTTGCAGGGGGCGTGCAAATGGTGGAAGGCGCAAGCTCTTCCCGTCCAGTGTTGGGAAGGTCAGGCATCGCAACCGACACAATTGGACTCTCCTTTGGGATTTGTGATTTAGAAGAACGCACAGTTCTTTGCTGTGCTTTTGCCAGCTTAAGTCTTTTCATTTTATTAGCGAGAGGATGAGTGCTTCCATCCTCATGTGAAGCTGAACCACTAGCCATGAACATGGCTAGTGGTTCAGCTGTTCCTTGCCACTCCGTGTTGTAAATGGCATATTGGCAAGTTTACGCTTCTCATCA
Source organism: Pseudophryne corroboree (assembly GCF_028390025.1). Lineage (NCBI taxonomy): Eukaryota > Metazoa > Chordata > Amphibia > Anura > Myobatrachidae > Pseudophryne > Pseudophryne corroboree. The sequence goes on from NC_086450.1 coordinate 478,098,997, forward strand.
GACGCATTCAATTTAGATTTTTGGGTCATTTTAATGAACTTTTTATTTTATTTTTATTTTACATGCTCTCTACTATGACATTGGGCATCGGCCTTGGCAGACGACGTTGATGGCCTTTCATCATCTCGGCCATGACTAGTGGCAGCAGCTTCAGCACGAGGTGGAAGTGGATCTTGATCTTTCCCTATTTTACCCTCCACATTTTTGTTCTCCATTTTTTAATGTGTGGAATTATATGCCAGTATCAATAGCAATGGCCTACTACTATATATACTGCGCACAACTAAAATGCACCACAGGTATAGAATGTAGATGGATAATATACTTAATGATGACACAGAGGTAGGCACAGCAGTGGCCTTCCGTATCGTACTGCTAAATGAAGTATACTGGTGGACACTGTGTCGGCATACTGCAAAACTAAAATGCACCACAGGTATAGAATGTAGATGGATAGTATACTTAATGACGACACAGAGGTAGGCATAGCAGTGGCCTTCCATATCATACTGCTATATATAGTATACTGGTGGACACTGTGTCGGCAAACTGCAAAACTAAAATGCACCACAGGTATAGAATGTAGATGGATAGTATACTTAATGACGACACAGAGGTAGGCACAGCAGTGGCCTTCCGTATCGTACTGCTATATATAGTATACTGGTGGACACTGTGTCGGCAAACTGCAAAACTAAAATGCACCACAGGTATAGAATGTAGATGGATAGTATACTTAATGACGACACAGAGGTAGGCACAGCAGTGGCCTTCCGTATCGTACTGCTATATATAGTATACTGGTGGTCACTCTGCACTGTACTCCTCCTATATAATATTAATTATACTGGTGGTCCCCAGTCCCCACAATAAAGCAGCACACTGAGCACAGATATGGAGTGTTTTTCAGTCAGACAACGTATAATGGTGGTCACTGTCAGCAAAACTCTGCACTGTACTCCTGCTATATAATACAGCTGCTCCCCAGTCCCCACAATAAAGCAGTGTGAACACAGATATATGCAGCACACTGAGCACAGATATGGAGCGTTTTTTTCAGGCAGAGAACGGATAAAACTGGTGGTCACTGATCAGCAAAACTCTGCACTGTACTCCTCCTAACAGCTGCTCCCCAGTCCTCCCCACAATTAAGCAATCAAATTCAACAATAAAGTAAATAAACGGAGAGGACACCAGCCACGTCCTCTCCCTATCATCTCCAATGCACGCGTGAAAATGGCGGCGATGCGCGGCTGCTTATATAGAATCCGAATCTCGCGAGAATCCGACAGCGGTATGATGACGTTCGGGTGCGCTCAGGATAGCCGAGCAAGGCGGGAAAGTTTGAAACTGCCTCAGACCCGTGTAAAATGGGTGAAGTTCGGGGGGGGGTTCGGTTTCCAGGAAACCGTATCCGCTCCTCACTGATATATATACTGGTGGTCAGCAAAATTCTGCACTGTCCTCCTACTATATACTGTGCACAACTACAATGCAGCACAGATATGGATAGTATATTTGACGACACAGAGGTAGAGCAATGGAAAACTGTACCATACTGCTATATATATATATATATATATAAATGTTGTAGTCAAAGGGCACTCAAACTTCTTAATTAATATATGAAAGTTTATTATTTCCAAAAAAGACCATATCAAATGGCAATGGTGAAGGAAAAATGCTTATATATCCATAAATTCTTAAGCAAAAAAAGCAAAAACGCTTCTCTCCAATCCAAGAGATTTTCAACATCAATGCAGCACTTTTAGAAATATATGATAGAAAGTCAAACTTATCCGTTGTCGACCTCGGTCATTTAGTGACCGTCAAAGACTCCTGCATACAAGCACAGATCACCCCGTTGCCACTGCCATCCACACACCTCTCTGGGAACAAGTCCCATATACCATATGAACAAAGGTAATTCAATTACCCTAATTCACACCTGCCCATCCCACAGGTGCTCCGAACATGCCCCTCGTCAAGCCAGCGTGCGTTCCAGCACATTGCGCATGCGTCGACCCCGGCCAAACAAATCACTTCCTGTACCAGCGTCTCCTAGTTGTAAACAAACAGCTCACCCGTCCTTCCTACGTGAGTCATCGCCTACCTCACGTCCGGGGGCGGTACTGGCTCCTGCTGCTGAATATTCATATTAGCGGTTACCATGGTAACCCGTCGTGAGTGAACCACCGGTACAATCCCGTGGCTCACAAACAGGGGAACCATACCACTATCAGTGCCCAGCATATATCATCTCAGTTACAAATAACATTCATATTCCAGCAGGTCAATTTAAATCATCATACTCCCCCTAATCAGATTCCTCTCATGATGGATGTTTGAAGGACTTTAGTTGCTGGTATAAGCATGCCTTCTGTCCTTACAAAGCATGGTCAGGTCCACCTACGCCATCCTTGCTGAAACTATTTTTGACCCGTATAAACTTAAGTTGGAGCATGACATTGGTCCACTGGAGGATGACCAATGGCTCCAGGTGTTGTGCTCCCTTAAGTACACTACCCCGTGTATCAAGTATCAACAAGTCTTCTTTTTTATCCTTCATAGATCATGTAGAACCCCAGTCTCTCTATGTAAAGCGGATTTGAGACCTAGCGCAGTTTGTCCACGATGTGGTGCCCCTGAAGCCGATTTCTATTACTATGGTTATGCCCAATGGTGTATGCTTTTTGGGGGGCAGTTTGGACAGATATACTACTCACTGAACCGGCGTTATCCCCCATCTCTCCTAAACGGTATATATTTGCTCTAGACTTAGCGGAAACCTACTCCTCAGCAATACATAAATATGTTCTCTGCCTGACTACCTTGGGAAAAGTACATCCCCAGCCATTTCTCTAACATACCCAGTATTTATTTGAACTATCTATTCATGGTTCAGACTAATTCGTTATCTCTTGCCAAGATTATGTGGCACATATACTACTAATGTCCAGGTAGTATACAATACCAAGGAGAATCTAGCAAAAATATGAGGCAACCATTGGCCTACGCTTAATAACTTGGCCTAGGGCAAGGACTAACCTGAGCCTGGGTGCATGGGATTGTCCTAATATGTACTACGCACAATTATCCCGTACGTATGCACGAATATTCCCGGGTGCGGGATAACCAAAATAATTACAATCAAACCCAGTGCGGCTATGTGTCACAGTCAGACACTATGCGACTGTTTCTGGCCGGCTATTCTAGGCGACGGTTTACACATTGTCGCTATGACTACCAGTGGATAGGCTGCTGCACCTAGGATATAGAGTGCAGCTGCCCGTTCCGGCCTATCATGTCACACCTCACTCTAATATAATAACCCCAGATACAATCTATGTATTAACTACTCCTTTACTCCCAGGCTACCTTTTGAGATGAAGGTGCTTAGTAACCGGACATATGACACTGAATACCGGACATATGACACTGAATACAGCGGAGATATTGACATCAACTCCGGTAATAATATGATTATGTTTGGATGGATACACTCACTGATTAGCCTAATTAGAATTATCACCCAGATCAACTGCAATATGATTATGTTTGGTTGGATACATTCAATGATTAGCCTAATTAGAATTATCACCCAGATCAACTGCAAATGTAGTTAACGAACCCGCTGGACGGGTAGATCGGGGTACCCAATACACAAGGTAACATATGGCGTGCGGTTCCTTAGCAGCATGACGCATAGGTCCCAGCCGGACATGACGTGCCGCCTTTGCCTGGATAGTCAGGGTAACGGCACGGACTTTATACAAGTCGCGTTGGCTAAAAGGTGACAGATCGGCGGCGGTGGGGAGATCAAGTGTAACTGCCCGCACATGCTAGTATACCATAGCTAAACTGGGACAGTAATCATTTCTCTTCCCCAGGGCCGCTGTACGGCGACCAGGGTTGCCTAGCAACCAGATACATTGCGTCACTTCCGCTGATCACAGCGGAGTTTCTGAAATCAATTCAAGTAATTAATTAGACAACAGTGATTGGCTGTTTGTTACCTAACTGGTATTTAAACCTGGCTCATCACCCAGATGAGTAGCATTGGAAGTGAACAAGCCCGCAGGATGGGTGAAACGCGTTTTCCATCTTGGACCAGGGACACTAGGAGTATCACTCAGATCATGCCAACCCCAGACTGACCCAGGGACCTGGGCAGGCACCGGTATTTTTTGATTTACCAGACATGGCACACCAATTGTAGTAATATTGGTATATGTAATATCTTACATGGAACAGTATTATTTAACTGCACAGGGCATTTCAAATTGAAATCCCTATGAAACCAACAGGTATCAGGGACACTGAGACTTTCTGGACATACCCTCTTTCAGTGGCTGTCCATTATAATACAAACAGCCCTGCATTGTGATTCAATTGTTTTTCTGTCTGCATGTGGGAACAGCTGGTCAAATTGAGCACTTACCATTGTCTGTGTGCTTCTATAATAGATTTGTATTGAAGGCAGAATGTCAGAATACTGAATCTCCACACACTCCATGGAATGGTTTCCCAGTATATTACAGTATTGTGAATTACTAGAGTGTGCATCCAAATATAAAATCTGACTGCAGTGCCTGTGCAAAGACTCAGGTTGATACCTGATATAGTTCTATTCGATTTTTTGTAATCTCCTATCCTTTCCTTATATCTGCGGACTCTCATCTTTGATTCACAGGTTAACCCTGTGCCTAACGTAGACAGCAGATCCGCAACCTGTTTCTGTTTCTTTACTAAATCTTTGCTAGGTGCACTCTCATTGGTGGGTCGACCAATTTGTGTCTAACAATTACTATCATACCCCACCGACAGAGCCCGATCTCGTCCGATCTTGGAAGCAAAACAGTGGTGGGCTGGGTCAGTATCTGTGAGGGGGACCCCCAGAGAATACCTGGTGTTGTAATTTGTGACCCATCTCGACCATACACCAACAGCAGGATCACCACATTTTCTCTTTTCTTTTCCTTTCCATTCTTCTTCTCTCTTTCTCCTCCTCTTCCTCTGTCCATCTACTCCCCCCCCCTTCCTCTTTCCCTCTCTCTTATAATTTCATCTAATTTTTTTCTTGGTTCTCTTCCCTCATATCTAGGGTTAAATCTTCAAAGCTCAATACACACAACTACGAGGCACTATAGAAGGCACCTCCCCATGCACACGTAATTTATTAGGATCCATACTCCTGATAATATTAGTCCAGTCAACCATGACCCAATGAGGTCTTATTAAAACAAGCTTTACTTGTGCTGGTTGGATAGCATTTGGGTGTAGAACCATAGTGTCTACATCTCCCTACAAGTCAATGAGGATAGACTAACCAGAACATTTCCAATTTTTTATTCTTTATTCTTTATATATATTCAAATTTTGTTGTCTATATTCAACTTTATTGTTGTCTACATTCTATCCCAAAGAGATATATGTGGAATTTTGTGTGTGTGTGTGTGTGTGTGTGTGTGTGTGTGTGTGTGTGTGTGCATATATATATATATATATATTACTATCAATTAACTGTGGTGGAATATGAGAGTGTGGATTCATCTTAAAATGATTAGCTAATAAAAGTTAAGTTTTAATAATTAGTCATATAACCAAATAAATACAGGAGTGCACCCACACAAGAATCTTCTGTAAGCCATTTTCTCTGAAAAGTGATTATAGCAAGGAACTGGTTTGCTACATCCTCTCTTAACCTTTATAACTTGCGGGCTTTGGATAACGAGGTATCTGGGCATGAAAGGTTTACACACAGATCTAGAGCGACCCTGCCTCATTATTTTAATACATAGGATAGATGGAACACCTCCAGTCTGGCTACAGCTACGGCGTCTCCATCTCAAATCTCTGATTAATTGAATGTAGGATGAGAAGGCGCCTGATATATTTCTGAGATTTCTAATGTGGTAATTTCTCCTTTTATTTTCTGGTCCTACTTCGGCACTTTTTTTCGTTGCTCTGCTTATCTATACTCAATGCTTCCTATGTATGTTATTTTATATATATTTGTGATTAATGACCACGGACAACTTTTCTTATATTCTATATATAAATCTTTGTACTAGTGACAGATTTTCTATGTGTGTGGGTGTCAATATGGATGTGCTGTGCCAACACGCTCACATGAATACTAATTACATTAACTAACTAGGGCAGTATGGATGGTATTCTGGTGAGCATTGCTGCCTCACAGCACCCAGGGTTCAATTCCCACCATGGTCCCACCTGTGTGGTGTTTGTATATTCTCCCAGTGCCTGCGTAAGTTTCCTTCGGGTACTCTGGTTTCTTTCCACAATCCAAAAATGTACTGGTAGTTTAATAGACTCGCCAAATGTTTATCTGCCATCAAATTTCTAAGTTAATCCTTCTTTCTTTTTTTTTACAGCAACTGAGAAAAGAAAAGGCCATGAATGAAGAATTTTCTATCATTACCATAACCAATGCCCCCATTCATTAACATTTTTAGAATAAAAAAATTAAAATTAAATTGCAACTCAATCTTTCCTTACATCCTCTTGTTCTACAGATGTAAAATGATCATTGCACCTACAGCATGGCCACACGAGCACATGAGGCATGTTGCAGGTGTGACTTAATATGCCATGCTGTGACTAGCCGCAGCCTCCACATTTCTCTATGGCTGTGCGTGTGCAAGCACACTCTCATGTCATAGTTGCGGACACACTAGTCATGTCAGCTTGACAGCAAATAGGATGCACAGTGGCAAAGCTGAGCATGGATACAGCTGTAGCTCTTTATTAATGAAAACATTCTTGGTTTCACTTTTCAAAGGGGGTGTATAGTTTCTTAACCTGCCACTCTGCCTACCACTGCAGCGCCACTCTGTTTTCTAGATGTGCCATGTTTGAAGTTAAACTGGCAAGTGTGTTCCACGCCCTCGGCTGTCACTGAGCTTAGTCATCCACCTACCTCGGTGCCACCTTTGACCTAAACTGGATGAAAACAATATTATGAGCCGTGAGGTGGTGAAATGAACTGGCAATGACTGGAAATGAATGTTTTTGTGGTTGATAATACTGTGGGAACAAAAACAGGGCCACATTATGTGATTTTAGTTGTGTTTAGTTGTGTTTTATCAATTTTTGAAGGAAAAAAAGTACTGATCCAAAACCAAAACACGAAGGCGGTTTTGGAAAAACCAAAGCACGAAGTTAACACAGATCCAAAACCAAAACACCGGAGTCGGCGCACATCTCTATAACCAATGTCAATGGACTGTAGCAGAGGTTCAGCAAGAAAGTTTGTAAGTCATACGTATGGCACTGTTCAGTGTTGTAGACGTAAGGTAATTGATAACAAGGAAAAAAAGGTCAATTCATATATATGCAATTCAAGATGAATCATGAGGTAATGGGTGGCAAGAGAGAGAAAATAAATTCATATTTATGCAATTTGAAAGTAAATACAATACAGTTATTGATACAAAAGCACACTTGGTTCCCACAGGATGTCTATGTACAAAAATGAAAGTTACAAGTGAAGAGCGGGCGTGCTTGGGGTATTCTTAGTCAGGGTCGGACTGGCCCACAGGGGAACAGGGGAAACCACCGGTGGGCCCCGCTGACTGTGGGCCCTCCTCCTCCCCTGGGGATAAGGTTCCAGACTTTATCCAGGTGCACTTGAGTTATGCATTATACATATGTTACATTATACTTCACAAGAATATGGGTTATTATATATTTACCAAGGGGCACAGAACATGTACTCTGTAATGGTTAGCCAAACCTCTGTGGTGGCTGGCCACACCCCCACTGTAGCCTTGCCACACCCTTAAGCATGGGCCCCTACAACAGCATTCCCCGGGTGGGCCCTTAATGCCTCAGTCCGACACTGTTCTTAGTATTCTTAATATTCACAAGAGAAATATTTTGCATATTTAGGCAATAAAAAGCACAGGAAAACATATATGATAATTAAAGAGGTAGCACTCTTAAATGTTCATAAAAACTGGATTGTACCCCAAGTGGATAGGAGGAGCCGCAGGTATTGAAGAACGCAGATAACTCGGTATACCCTGCATAGGCTGCTAGGCTTGTACCAGATGGGATGTTGTCCAGGGTCCAGCGGTGTGTAGTCCAAATAGTGCAGGTAAGAAGGACCAACGCGTTTCGAGACCACCAGTCTCTCTTCTTCTAGGCTTGTGTAGTAGAGGTTCGACCAGATAATAAATAGTAACAGAAGTTTTGCTGCAAGGCAAAATGTGAACTTCCCTGATCAAACTATTTTATATTATTAATCTTAATTTTCTGCTATTTGTATCAGTAATGTTTCTTTAGAATGAAGATTACTGTTCTTGAGCCTTCTCCTACTAATCCTGACAGTAGTTAATAATCTCCAGCCATATACCCTCCCTTCAGCTTCATCCCCCCTTGTGTCTCTCAAGCCTTATTCCCCTGTGCCTCTTCAGCTGCCTTCTGTCTCTCCAGCCCTAGCTCCCCCAAAGTCTATTTCCAGCAAGCTCCACAGTGTCTTTAGCACTAGCCTCCAGTGTCCCACCAGCCCTAGCCCACCAGTGTCCCTCTAGTCCTAGACCCACAATGGCCCTCCAGCACTAAAGGGATCTGCAGCAGATATTGGAGATATTTGCTGCTGACCCCTTTTTTTCATGCAAAAGTAGCCACCATAGATTATGCAAAGGTTATCTAATGGGGCATATATATAGTTTCTGATGAGCTGCGCTCAGCCTGTTGTGGAAGGAGTGTGACACTCTTAAGGTCGTAGTTTGCTGACAAATGAAGGTAACTGAGGAATGTTATGTTTGCCAGCAAATGAGGGTATTTTAGAGATGTTTTATAAATATGTCACTTGTTGAAAAACGAAAATAGTCAGAGATGTTAAAATAGATACTTTACTCAATTGATTAAAAGTTTATACAAGTTCTCAACTTGGCAAATATGTACTAATTGACAAATAACAGTAACTCTTGTGGATACCAAGCGCTTTGGGAGTGAACCTGTATGTGATTGTATAACTGGGATGAGTGAGTGATAAAAGAAAATGTGGGAAATGAAAAGAGAACAGAATGGGCAAGAAGAGGGGTGAATGAAAGTTTTGGATATTGATATCTGAAATGGTGTATTTAGGGGATAACCGCTTTATGCAGAAGTGGTATGTAGCAGTCCCAGAGATGTTTCTAGATTTATGTCTAATATGGATACAGTCTCTTGCTGAACCGTTGCGGTTACTAAGTCTCTGTTAGTGAATGGACTGTGAACTTGATCGTTGTAATCTTTCGAAAAAGGATAAACGAATTGATGTTGTGGAGTTAGGTGAGTGGCGGCGTCCCGCTCACTCACCAGTACCTTGTGATCGTGGTTTCTCGCCAAGCTGTCTGCCTGCCACTGGGTGCCTGTGTGCTCCGGACAATCCGTACTCTGCTGTGCGACCGCCGTCCAGGGTATCGTTCACAGAGTGAATGTCTACTCAGACACAGACCAAGCAGAGAGTCGGATGTGGTCTGGGGAGAGGGGTTGGTGCAGTTTGGCTTGTGCAGCCTTTCCTGGCCAGCTCCTATCCACTACGGATGCTTGCCAACGGCGGCCACAGGGACTGAGCTTCTCCTCTCGGTTTGTTGCTGCCGCTTGATTTTCCTGGGTCGGCCCCTTCACGGATCTGCTTTGCTTGTTGTCACTGTCTCTCCCTCTCCAACGAAATCCAACCAATTACTGGTCTTCTTCTGGGAATTGTGGGTAGTGTAGTCTCTTCGTGTTCAGTAGTTATAGTAACCGGAGCTGTTTAATTGCTCCATTTTAATTAGTGATGAGCGGGTTCGGTTCCTCGGGATCCGAACCCCTCCGAACTTCACCCATTTTACACGGTTCCGAGGCAGACTCGAATTTTCCCGCCTTGCTCGGTTAACCAGAACGCCCCCGGACGTCATCATCCCGCTGTCGGATTCTCGCGAGATTAGTATTCTATATAAGGAGACGCGCGTCGCCGCCATTTTCACTCGTGCTTTGGATATGATAGCGAGAGGACGTGGCTGCGTTCTCCCAGTTTCTGTGTTCAGTGTGCTGCAAATATCTGTGCTCAGTGTGCTGCAAATATCTGTACTCAGTGTGCTTGTAAATATCTGTGCTCAGTGTGCTAAAAATATCTACGTTCTCTGCCTGAAAAATGCTCCATATTTGTGCTGCATTGTAGTATATAGTAGGAGGACAGTGCAGAATGTTGCTGTGACCAACAGTATATATATAGCAGAATGGTACAGTAGTCCACTTCTCTACCTCTGTGTCGTCAAGTATACTATGCATCCATACCTGTGCTGCATTTTAGTTGTGCGCCGTATATAGTAGGAGGATAGTGCAGAATGTTGCTGTGACCACCAGTTTAAATATAGCAGTACGGTACAGTAGTCCACTGCTCTACCTCTGTGTCGTCAAGTATACTATGCATCCATACCTGTGCTGCATTTTAGTTGTGCGCAGTACTATATAGTAGGAGGGAACAGTGCAGAATGTTGCTGTGACCACCAGTATATATATAGCAGTACGGTACAGTAGTCCACTGCTCTACCTCTGTGTCGTCAAGTATACTATGCATCCATACCTGTGCTGCATTTTAGTTGTGCGCAATACTATATAGTAGGAGGGGACAGTGCAGAATGTTGCTGTGACCACCAGTATATATATAGCAGTATGGTACAGTAGTCCACTGCTCTACCACTGTGTCTTCAAGTATACTATGCATCCATACCTGTGCTGCATTTTAGTTGTGCGCAGTATATAGTAGGATGACAGTGCAGAATGTTGCTGTGACCACCAGTATATACATAGCAGTACGGTACAGTAGTTCACTGCTCTACCTCTGTGTCGTCAAGTATAATATGCATCCATACCTGTGCTGCATTTCAGTTGTGCGCAGTATATAGTAGGAGGGGACAGTGCAGAATGTTGCTGTGACCACCAGTATATATATAGCAGTACGGTACAGTAGTCCACTGCTCTACCTCTGTGTCGTCAAGTATACTATGCATCCATACCTGTGCTGCATTTTAGTTGTACGCAGTACTATATAGTAGGAGGGGACAGTACAGAATGTTGCTGTGACCACCAGTATATATATATATATATATATATATAGCAGTATGGTACAGTAGTCCACTGCTCTACCTCTGTGTCATCAAGTAAACTATGCATCCATACCTGTGCTGCATTTTAGCTGTGCGCAGTATATAGTAGGAGGACAGTGCAGAATGTTGCTGTGACCACCAGTATATATATAGCAGTACGGTACAGTAGTCCACTGCTCTACCTCTGTATTGTCAAGTATACTATGCATCCATACCTGTGCTGCATTTTAGTTGTGCGCAGTATATAGTAGGAGGACAGTGCAGAATGTTGCTGTGACCACCAGTATATATATAGCAGTACGGTACAGTAGTCCACTGCTCTACCTCTGTGTTGTCAAGTATACTATGCATCCATACCTGTGCTGCATTTTAGTTGTGCGCAGTATATAGTAGGAGGGGACAGTGCAGAATGTTGCTGTGACCACCAGTATATATATGGCAGTATGGTACAGTAGTCCATTGCTCTACCTCTGTGTCGTCAAGTATATTGTGGCCGACGAGAACCCCAGCCCACGTGGACAATGGCCGCCGTGGCACTGAAGGGGTTAGCCCCTAGTGCCCGGCAACATTATGAGGACAATGGACGCTTGCAGCGATCTGTGTGAGCCGCTGACCGCCGGAGTCCGGGAGCTCCGCTCCCGGCAACAGCATCGGTGAGCACAGCCCCCGGCGCACTGAGCTGTGTGTGCGCCGGGGGAGAAGGGTGAGCCGCTGCGGGTGGGAGATCGGCTCCCGCTGCAGCGCGCTCTGTGGTTGCCTCTGCTTGGGGGCCCGGGAGCTCTGCTTCCGGCGCTTCAGCACGCTAGTGGTAGCCAGCCGCGGCAGCCGGGATGAGCATCCCCGGCTGCTGGGCTGCAGGGGGGTGCACTGCAGACCGGCTCCCCGCCGGACGCTGTGGCGAGGCCACAGGATACCGCACCGCACACAGGGGACCGGGCTAGCCGGCTCCCTGCTCGGTGGGCGCACCAGAGTGCGCCGCTCAGGGGGGTCCGGGCTAACCGGCTCCCTAGCGACGGGGTGTGTGTGTAGGGCAGTGAGTGCTGGGGACCGGGAGCTAAGCTCCCGGCACCTCAGCGCTGAAAAGGGCACAGAGCCACGGCAGCCGGGACCAGTGTCCTGAGCCGCCGGGCTTCAGATCAGGGGGGTGCGCCGCACTGTGCGGCGAGGCCACCAAGTAAGTGCCACACTGGGGGGACAGGGAGAGCCAGATCCCTGGACCCTAATGGCAGGCAGGCTGGAGGAGGGGGGAAGCCAGCCCCATACCTCTAGCACTGAGAGAGAGAGCCCTAGCAGCCAGGCTGCAGGGCTAGGGGAGCCAGCGCTGGGCACAGTATTTAAAACAAACACATTGTGTTTTAAATGTAATAAAAAGTGTATTGTGCTGGGAGACACTGCAGTGCCTGGGTATGTGGAGCCTGTGCACAGCACAGGCTCAGTGTATATTTAAAGGGGAATATAAAGTGTATTTTAAATGTGATGTAAATAGATTGTTAGCTCTTCAGAGCAGGGCCCTCTTTCCTCTTGTTATCTAAGCCCTCGTCTCAACACATTTCACTCACAGCTCTCCCCTACTCAACGACCATCTTTATCCTGCTAGTTAAGGCTCATCTCCATCTATGGCCACTAGCCTCTAGTAGTACGATGATCACTCCCTCAATACTTACATCTTAGCTGTACTATGTCTTGAGAATGTGTGGTGCTCTGTTACCTGTACTCTATTTCTGTTATTTATTTACTGTAATGCAATGTTTTGTCCCCTGTACTGTCCTTTGTACGGCGCTGCGAAACACTTGTGGCGCCTTATAAATAAAATGTAATAATAATAATAATAATAATAATAATGTATTTAAAGGTAAAATGCACTTACTTGGTTGTGTGTCCCAGGATGGGGGAATCCATGGCTGTGCAGGCTGATGGATTCTCCCAGACCTTTTCCCCAAAAACGGAATCCTTTCCCTTCCAGCCTCACACTTGAAAGTTGGCTTGGAAGAGAGAGGAGAAGCTCAGCTTTGAAACAAGCTGAGTGGTTTTCTGGAGCTCCATGGAGATCACCCGTAGTGGCCAGGAAACCTTGACCGGGGATCTAGGCTGCCCAGCTCTGGAGCCCAAATCCAGGCTGCAGGCAGTGGGCTAAGTACCGGGCAGGTTTCTGGAAGTCAGTTTAGGCGGGAAAACTTCCCCCAGCCTAGACTGAACGGCACCGGGGCATATCCTGATCCTCCAGGATGGGAAAGTCAAAGGAGAATGACCACTCCCTACTGTCCATAGAGAACAATGTTAGCTGTGCATGTGACCAAGGCATGCACAGCCCATGGGTAAACATTGATTGGTTGTACACCACAGGGCGGGCTTACCCCCTGTGGTAATGTGTATTGGAGTAAGATAAAAGGAGGGCAGTTGCCCCATGAAAATTGTATTGTACCATCTTTATTCTGCTGGAACATCTTGCTGTATGCTGTTGCCCCTAGCAATAGGGAAGTCTTTTTTAAGGCTATTATTGAGCAAATAAACCTCATCTGCCTCAAGATGATTGCTTCATCTTGTGACCTACAGGGTTATGCCAAACATAGTCCCGTCCTCCGGCTGTCCAGGGAAGCACCTAACGTCTCCAAGTTCCGCCTTCCGCCAGCTACCGGTAGAGGCCTAGCAAGTGGAGGTCTTTCGTACGGGACCGTCCTGTCACAGAAATTGGTTGCATAGCGGTGGGATCATCCCAGGCGGCTTTTCGGTCACCCGATTGGAGAAGCTGAGTTACTCAGGAGAGGAGTAACTGCAGCGCAGGAGAATGCACAAGATGGCGGACTTCAGCGGAATGTCTAAGGACGATTTGGAGATCGTTTGTCAGCAGAAGGGTGTGCAGATCCCTTCCAACGCATCCAAGAGCGTCATGAGGGCGGCGCTCATGAGTTTGGAGGAGCCCCGCCGGGCGGAGGTGGAAAGCGCTGAGGGCATCAGCATCGGAGAAGACGGCCCACCAGTGGACCTTCATAAGGAACCGGTGAGACCCACAAGCCCCGCCCCCTCTAACAACAGCCATGTTTCCCAGCAATCCCTAGCAGGGCCATGATCCCAACGTCCCAGGGGGGGTGGCACGGATACCCTAGCAGATCGGCTAGCGGAATTGGGGGAAAGGGCAATGGAGCAAGAACGCATGCTTGCCATTTGGATGTGGCATGCGGCGCGGGCACCACAGGCCGTGGTACCCCAGGAGCCGTTGACCATTGCTTTACACAGATCGGGACGTACTCAGTTTGCTAAGTTTGCAGACAGTGATGGGGACATTGATGGACATTTACAAGTTTTTGAAAGGACTTGTAAACTACATGATTTACTATGTCAGAGTGGGTGAGACACCTTGTGCCCACTCTGCATGGAGAGGCCTTGGAGGCCTATCGATGAGTGGCCATGGAGGACTGTGGGGATTACGACGAAGTCGCGAAGGCCCTCCTCCAGCGATTCTTCATCACTCCAGAGTCTTACAGGAAGAAGTTCAGACACTTGCCTTAGAATCCTGGCAGCACCCATGAGCGTTCGCCACCCAGCTGCGGCAGTACGTGGTGAAGTGGGTGAAGGATTCGGAAGCCACTACATGGGACGCACTGATCGACCTGATCTGTAGGGAGCAGTTCTATCGTAGGTGCGCCCCAGAAGTGAAGGAGTGGGTGCTAGACCGGGAGCCACCCAGCTTAAAGATGGCTGCCCAGTTAGCAGACAAGTATGTGGCAATTCGGCCACATGGGCAGAAGCGCCCTACCAGCAGCCAGCCCCAAAAGACTGTATCACCAGGGGGACACCCCTCTTCAGCTCATCGCCCCCCAAAGCAATCATCTTCCAACCTGGGTGCTTTTGGCCAGCAACCGCCCCGCAGTGCCCCTGCCAGTAATCAGAGGACATAGGAGCCACGCCTGGACAAAAAGTGCTATGGCTGTGGGACAATCGGACATCTGAGGATGAACTGTCCTGCATCCCAAGCACCCCAGACTCGTGCCCCAAATACGAGTGCTGGAGCCCGGATTGCTTGCTTAACCCGTGGAGGTGAGCCTTCAGAGACTGTACCCCCTCCTGTCAGTCCGATGAGTGTGGCGAGGAACAGGTAGGCTCTGCGGAAAGAGTCACCTGTATGGCTAAGAATCCCCCACCAAATATGTGGCGGCACCTGCAGCCGGTCCAAGTGGGGTCCCCGCAGGGCGAAGGCTTAAGAGACTCTGGGGCCTCCATAACCGTTGTGAGCCCCCACCTTGTAGATCCTGCTGCAGTACTGCAGGGTTGCACTGCAAAAGTTACCGTGGCCGATGGGCTAGAGTGAAAAGTGCCCATAGCCAGAGTCTACCTCGACTGGGGAACTGGACAAGAACTAAGAGATGTTGCCATAACGGATGGCCTCCTAACTTATGTCGTCTTTGGGAATGATCTCGGTGGAGGAATCGTTACTGCCTTTGCGAACGCCATCACCCGGAGTCAAGCGGCAAGACTACAGTCTTCATTGTCTATGCCAGCACAGCCCAGCCCAGAGGAAAAGACCACAGCGGCTGAACAACTGCCAACCACAGCGTCAGCCAACCAAGAGGAAAAGACCACAGCGGCCAGATCAGCACATCTGCCCCTTGCCTCTGGTGGGCCTACGTCCCCTAGCAACGCAGAGGATGTCGGTTCCAGTTTGTTGAATCCTGTGGGGGTGCCCAGTGATGCTCCTGTCCCTAGTGGTTTTCCAACTCCGGCGGTGAGTATGAGCGACCACCCCGACCCTACCATGACTGACCCCAACTTGACTGACCCAATATTCCCCCTGTAGAGTGTCCAGACTTGGGAGAAAGTGAGTGCTGCAGGCAGGAGTTTAGGGAAGCTAAGCTCTCTGACCCATCCCTGTAAGGTATGAGGCGCCAAGCTGGCCGCGGCCTTGCTGGAATGGGGGCAGGGAGTGTGACCTGGTGGAAAGGGTTACTGTACCCGGTTAGCCAAGGTAGAAGGGGATAGGCCAGTGCAGGAGCAAGTTTAACTGGTGGTTCCCAGGAGTCTCTAGGCGAGGTGCAAAGTGCGTCAACTCCGCACTGCCCCCTATCATCCCCAGACTAATTTACTTTGCGAGAGATTCAATGGCAGTCTGAAGCAGATGCTACGGGCATTTGTGACTTCGGAGGGGGGAGACTGGGAGTGATACCTGCCGCACCTCCTGTTTGCATATCGGGAGGTGCCCCAGGAGTCGACCGGATTCTCGCCATTCGAGTTACTATATGGCCGCAGAGTCCGTGGACCTCTTCTACTGTTCCGGGAGTCTTTTGAGGGGGAGCTGATCCACCAGGAGGAGTCCGTGGTGGAGTATGTGTTGAAGCTCAGAGATCGGTTAGAGAATCTCATGGGACTAGCGCAAGCGAATCTTGTGGAAGCACAGACCAAGCAGAAGACTTGGTATGACCAGGGCGCGCGTGCTCGGGTCTTTGGAGTAGGGCAGAAGATGCTGGTTCTGGTGCCCACACATCAGAACAAGCTCCTGGCTGCCTGGGCGGGACCGTACACGGTCGCAAAATGCCTAAGCGACATCACCTACGTGGTGTAATTTGACAGCGATGGTAGGAGGCAGCGTAGCTACCATGTAAACATGTAAAAGGCATACCACAAGCGTGTGGAGTCGGTAGCCGCTGTGTGCTGCCTGCCGATGGAGGAACCAGGAAAAGATCCCATTCCTGACCTCCTCGCAGATGCCAAGGGTGAGGGTGGTGTAGAGGAAGTTAGCTGGAGCAGTGAGCTTGGTAGCCCCAAGAGGGAGCAGCTGGAGTCAGTGCTGTATTCCTTTGAGGCCCAGTTCAGCAGGAAGCCCGGCCTGACTTCCCTACGTGCCCACCATGTAGACACTGGTGAGCATAGGCCGATTCGGCAACCCGCGTTTCGGGTCTCACCAGAGGCGCAGGCGAGAATCTACCAAGAGATGCAGGAGATGTTAGCGCTAGGCGTAATCACGCGCTCCAACAGTCCGTGGGCCGCCTTCGTTGAACTGGTTCCCAAAAAGGACCGGACAACCAGGTTCTGCATAGACTACCGCCAGTTGAACGAAGTGACCAAATCTGACGCCTATCCCCTACCCCGCACTGACGCACTGTTAGATGAGTTGGCTGGAGCGAAGTACATCTCTACGTTCGACCAGAGCAAGGGGTATTGGCAGATACCAATGACTCCCGAGGCTCAGGAACGGTCCGCCTTCATCACCTCCTTTGGCTTGTTTGAGTTCAAAACCATGCCATTTGGGATGAAGAATGCACCAGCCACCTTCCAGAGTGTGGTCGATGACCTGCTGAAGGGGTTCAGAGGTTTCGCCCAGGCCTACTTGGATGACATTGCTGTCTTCAGCCGAACCTGGGAAGAGCACCTGAGGCACGTGGGGTTGGTGTTAGAGAGGATTCGGTGGGCAGGTCTGACCATCAGGGCAGACAAGTGCCAAATGGGGATGTCAGAGGTACAGTACCTGGGACACCGTGTGGGGGGAGGTAAGGTGAAGCCCGAAACAGCAAAGGTGGAGGCAATCCGTGACTGGCCCCGGCCCACAACCCAGAGACAGGTCCTGGCTTTCTTAGGGATCGCAGGGTACTACAGACGTTTTGTCCCTGACTTTAGTTCCGTGGCCAAACCCCTGACTGATCTTACTAAGAAGAAACTCCCCAAGATAGTTGACTGGACGACTGCATGTGAGTTGGCATTCCAGTCGTTGAAAACAGCTCTAGTACAAGCCCCTGTACTGATGGCGCCGGACTATAGTAAAAACTTTGTTGTACAGACTGATGCGTCACAGTACGGACTCGAGGCAGTACTGAGCCAGGAGGGGCTGGATGGACAGGAGCACCCTGTGGCCTATTTGAGCAGAAAGCAGCTACCTCGGGAGGTGGGGTATGCCACAATTGAAAAGGAGTGTTTGACTGTTGTTTGGGCTGTGAAGAAGCTTCAGCCCTATTTGTATGGCCGCCATTTTATGGTGGTAACGGACCACAATCCATTACGGTGGCTCCAGCACACCACGGGGGAAAATGGCAGACTGTTGCGGTGTAGCCTTGCTCTTCAGGTTTATGACTTTCATATTATCCACAAGCAAGGCAAGGCTCATACGTACGTGTGCTGTGTGCATGTACACTGTGTGTATGTATGTGTGTTGTGTGCATGTACACTGTGTGTGCATCTATACTGTGTGTGTGCATGTACACCGTGTGTGTGTATGTATGTATGTATGTATGTATGCTGTGTGTGTTTGTAAGTATGCTAGTGTATGTGTGTACGGCACTCCTTTGACATACAAAATGATACTCCAGTGCACTCTGTATTTAATTTGAATCCAAGTAGAAAAGGCAGGAGCCTGTACCCCCAACACATTAGTATGCTGTGATCTTGCATCATTTTTGTTTTTTTATAAAATCTAAGGACCCCTGTCTTTTTTTACTGGGAAAATATATGTATGTATATTTACATACATGTACGGAAACCCCCCCCATGAAAATCCTGCGTTTGCCACTGGAAGGGGTTAACCTCTAATGGCCGGCGCCATTATGAGGACAATGGGCGCTTGGCGCCATATTTAAAATAGTGTGGGCGCTAGGCGCCGTGTGTTTACCCATGTTTAAAAATGTGTTTTAAAGGTATGCCGCGGTCCCGGACCTCCCCGGCGACCACGGCAGTGAGGTCATCCCCCGGCGCACTGAGCAATGTGTGCGCGCCGGGGGAGAGGGGAGCCGCTGCAGCCGGGAGATCAGCTCCCGCTGCAGTGATCTGTGTGAGCCGCTTACGGCCGGAGTCCGGGAGCTCCGCTCCCGGCAATGGCAGCGGTGAGCACATCCCCTGGCGCACTGAGCTGTGTGTGCGCCAGGGGAGAAGGTTGAGCCGCTGTGGGTGGGAGCTCGGCTCCCGCTGCAGCGCGCTCTGTGGTTGCCTCTGCTGGGGGGCCGGGAGCTCTTCTCCCGGTGCTTTAGCACGCTAGTGGTAGCCAGCCGCGGCAGCCGGGACGAGCATCCCCGGCTGCTGGGCGGCAGGGGGGGTGCGCCGCAGCCCGGCTCCCCGCTGGACGCTGCGGCGAGGCCACAGAATATAGCGCCACACACAGGGTACCGGGCTAGCCAGCTCCCTGCGCTGCGGGGGGAACCAGAGTGCGCCGCTCAGGGGATACCGGGCTAGCCGGCTCCCTAGCGACGGGGTGTGTGTGTAGGGCAGTGAGTGCTGGGTACCGGGAGCTATGCTCCCGGCACCTCAGCGCTGAAAAGGGCACAGAGCCACGGCAGCCGGGACCAGTGTCCTGAGCCGCCGGGCTTCAGATCAGGGGGGTGCGCCGCACTGTGCGGCGAGGCCACCAAGTAAGTGCCACACTGGGGGGACAGGGAGAGCCAGCTCCCTAAACCCTAGTGGCAAGCAGGCTGGAGGAGGGGGAAGCCAGCCCCATACCTCTAACACTGAGAGAGAGCCCTAGCAGCCAGGCTGCAGGGCTAGGGGAGCCAGCGCTGGGCACAGTATTTAAAACAAAAACATTGTGTTTTAAATGTAATAAAAAGTGTATTGTGCTGGGAGGCACTGCAGTGCCTGGGTATGTGGAGCCTGTGCAGGGCACAGGCTCAGTGTATATTAAAAGGGGAATATAAAGTGTATTTTAAATGTGATGTATTTAAAGGTAAAATGCACTTACTTGGTTGTGTGTCCCAGGAGGGGGGAATCCATGGCTGTGCAGGCTGATGGAATCTCCCAGACCTTTTCCCCAAAAACGGAATCCTTTCCCTTCCAGCCTCACACTTGAAAGTTGGCTTGGAAGAGAGAGGAGAAGCTCAGCTTTGAAACAAGCTGAGTGGTTTTCTGGAGCTCCATGGAGATCACCCGTAGTGGCCAGGAAACCTTGACCGGGGATCTAGGCTGCCCAGCTCTGGAGCCCAAATCCAGGCTGCAGGCAGTGGTCTAGGTCCCGGGCAGGTTTCTGGAAGTCAGTTTAGGCGGGAAAACTTCCCCCAGCCTAGACTGAACGGCACCGGGGCGTATCCTGATCCTCCAGGATGGGACAGTCAAAGGAGAGTGACCACTCCCCACTGTCCATAGAGAACAATGTTAGCTGTGCATATGACCAAGGCATGCACAGCCCATGGGTAAACATTGATTGGTTGTACACCACAGGGCGGGCTTACCTCCTGTGGTAATGTGTATTGGAGTAAGATAAAAGGAGGGCAGTTGCCCCATGAAAATTGTATTGTACCATCTTTATTCTGCTGGAACATCTTGCTGTATGCTGTTGCCCCTAGCAATAGGGAAGTCTTTTTTAAGGCTATTATTGAGCAAATAAACCTCATCTGCCTCAGGAAGATTGCTTCATCTTGTGACCTACAGGGTTATGCCAAACATAGCCCCGTCCTCCGGCTGTCCAGGGAAGCACCTAACGTCTCCAAGTTCCGCCTTCCGCCACCTACCGGTTGAGGCCTAGCAAGTGGCTAGTGGGGATTCGTCAACACCACACAGGTGTGGAAAGGCAGTGCATCGGCACATACAGAGCAGAACCGTGGTTCCAAACGCCACGGCAGGTTAGGAGTTTGGTGGTGGCAGCATAAACCCGCCCACAGTGCAGTGGGTGGAGTCAGTAACAGGTGGTTACTGACGGTAAGCTGGAATCCCCTATGTGGTCAGGTCCCGTGTGACCTAACCTTCCATTCTGTGCACAGGGGATGGGACTCGAAAGCAGTGAGGTCTTTCGTACGGGACCGTCCTGTCACAGAAACTATGCATCCATACCAGTGCTGCACTTTAGTTGTGCGCAGTTTATAGTAGGAGGACAGTGCAGAATGTTGCTGTGACCACTAGTATATATATAGCAGTACGGTACAGTAGTCCACTGCTCTACCTCTGTGTTGTCAAGTATACTATGCATCCATACCTGTGCTGCATTTTAGTTGTGTGCAGTACTATATAGTAGGAGGGGACAGTGCAGAATGTTGCTGTGACAACCAGTATATATATAGCAGTACGGTACAGCAGTCCACTGCTCTACCTCTGTGTCGTCAAGTATACTACAAAAGTTCAGTAAAATGACCCGAAAATCAAAATTAAAAGCGTCTGATGAGAAGCGTAAACTTGCCAATATGCCATTTACGACACGGAGTGCAAAGGAACGGCTGAGGCCCTGGCCTATGTTCATGGCTTGTGGTTCAAATTCACATGAGGATGGAAGCACTCATCCTCTCGCTAGAAAACTGCAGTGCCACTCCTAGATGGGCCAGGTGTTTGTGTCGGCCACTTGGGTCGCTTAGCTTAGTCACACAGCTACCTTATTGCACCTCTTTTTTTCTTTGCATCATGTGCTGTTTGGGGACTATTTTTTAAATCTGCCATCCTGTCTGACACTGCAGTGCCACTACTAGATGGGTCAGGTGTTTGTGTCGGCCACTTGGTTCGCTTAGCTTAGTCACACAGCTACCTCATTGCACCTCTTTTTTTCTTTGCATCATGTGCTGTTTGGGGACTATTTTTTAAATCTTCCATCCTGTCTGACACTGCAGTGACACTCCTAGATGGGTCAGGTGTTTGTGTCGGCCACTTGGGTCGCTTACAGATGTGTCCACGATTACCTTTCTGAAAAGAGTGCCATGGCAGTCAATTTGGCAGGACATAAGTTCATTGTGTTGTTCTGCCGTGATGTTGAGCCATGACAATTCATAGTTTCACCACTGGGTGGCCAGTGCATCATGTAACGTAGCTTTCCACATACAGTACATTTGGTCTAGAAAAGATTTTTTCCAATTACAGAAAGAGGACAAATGAAGAATGACTACCAGACACCAAGGTAGTCTAGTGGACTAATGCTTTGATTTGTAAACCAAGTACCCAGGTTCGAACCCCAGGAAAGCAACTTTACTTTTATATAAATTTTAATTCTTAAAAATGTAATTTAAATTTAAGCTGCTTTGTTCAGAGGAAATTTTTTTTAGGAATGGCAAACAGGGTATTGGGATTACTTTCACTTCGATTATGGTGAGGGAGGGGCACACAGAGCCACTGCTGGCTGTGATCAGGGAGGGGGTGTGGAGGAAGAGACCTGCTTTGAATTCATTGCTAAAGCTGTCCAAACTGTACATTGAATGATATTGTTCCAACCAGCCAACTCTGACTCTGTCTCTCTCCTGACTCTGTCTCTGTGTGTCACTCTCCCTCTAAGTTTGACTCTCTCCCTTTGACTCTACTGTATCTCTTTCCTCCTGACTCTCTCTTCCCTGACTCTGTCTCTCAGTGTCTACCACCATCTAATTGTCTTTCTAGTAGACTTTATCTCTCTCCCCTGACTCTATTTCTCTCACATGACTCTGTCTCACTGTCTCTCTCCCTCTAACTTTATCTCTCTCATTGACTCTGTCTCTCTCCCCTTAACTTTCTCTCTGTGTCTCTGTCCCCTGACTTTGTCGTTCTCTCCTCCTGACTCTATTGCTCTCCCCCTAACTCTGTCTCTTTGTCTCCCACCCTCTGATTTTCTTTCTCCTAGACTTTATCTCATTAAACAAGGCTCTGTCTCTGTCACATGACTCTGTCTTAGTGTCTCTCGCCATCTGACTGTCTCTCTCCCTCTAACTCTATCGCTCTCTCTCCTTTAATCTATCTCTCCCCTTCACTATCTCTGTGTCTCTGACCCCTGAATTTGTTGCTATCTCCTCCTGACTCTATCGCTCTCCCCTGACTCTGTCTCTCAGTGTCTCCCACCCTCTCATTTTCTTTCTCCTAGACTTTATCTCTCTCCCCCTGACTATTTCTCTCTCACATGACTCTGTATCTTCATCAAACTTTGTCTCTCTCCCTATAACTCTATTGCTCTCTCCTTGACTCTATCTCTCTCCCCTTAACTATCTCTCTATGTCTCTGTCCCCTGAATTTGTCACTCTCTCCTTCTAACTCTATTGCTCTCCCCATGACTCTGTATCTCACCCTTTGATTTTCTTTCTCCTAGACTTTATCTCTCTCCCTCTGACTATCTCTCACATGACTCTGTCTCACTTTGTCTCTCCGAAAAACTTTTTCTCTCTCCCTCTAACTCTATTGCTCTCTCT
Source organism: Pseudophryne corroboree (assembly GCF_028390025.1). Lineage (NCBI taxonomy): Eukaryota > Metazoa > Chordata > Amphibia > Anura > Myobatrachidae > Pseudophryne > Pseudophryne corroboree. Next base: position 478,122,134 of record NC_086450.1, read on the forward strand.
CCTTGACTCTATCTCTCTCCCTTTAACTATCTCTGTGTCTCTGTCCCCTGAATTTTTTTGCTCTCTCCTCCTGACTCTATCGCTCTGCCCCTGACTCTGTCTCTCAGTGTCTACCACCCTCTAATTTTCTTTTTCCTAGACTGTATCTCTCTCCCTCTAACTCTATCTCTCTCACATGACTCTGTCTCACTTTGTCTCTCTCCATCTAACTCTATCTCTCCTTGACTCTATCTCTCTCCCCTTTACTGTCTCTCTGTGTCTCAAGATCGCATATGATTATATATTGATTATATATTTATTATAATATTTATAGTTTCAAGACCGCATGTAATTATATAATTAATAGTCAATCCACACAAGACTTTATTTAACACTATCATTTCACAATAAAGATATTATATGCACTTACTACAAATTTAAACCCTCACTGCTAGTCATCTTTTACTTTTTTCCGCTGTGCTCTTATTATATACTATGTTCATAGATCCACCTTACACCATTTCTTAATATAAATTTAGACCGCTTCAAAGACATTAGACATGCAGCAGAATGTGGCTAAAATGCAGAGTGATTGACAACAGGAACAAAAAGTCAAGTGGATACATCAATTAAAATGGACCAATTAAACAGCTCCGTTTACTATAACTACTAAACACAAAGAGACTACACTACCCACAATTCCCAGAAGAAGACCAGTAATTGGTTGAATCGCGTTGGACAGGGAGAGACAGTGACAACAAGCAAACCAGATCTACAGTATGCACGGACTGACCCAGGAAAACCAGCGGCAGCAACAAACCAAGATGAGAAGCTCAGTCCCAGTGGCCGCGTTGCTAAGTCCCGCATCGGAGGACGGATAGTACAGAGAACACCGGCACCCGGGGGCAGGCAGACAGCTCAGCGGGACACCGCGATCACAAGGGCAGGCAGACAGCTCAGCGGGACACCGCGATCACAAGGTACTGGTGAGTGAGCGGGACGCCGCCACTCACAACTCCTCAACTTAAATTCATTTATCCATTTTTGAAAGATTACCACGATCAAGATCACAGTCCATTCACTAACAGACACTTAGTAACCGCTACGGTTCAGCAAGAGACTGTATCCATATTAGACATAAATCTAGAAACATCTCTGGGACTGCTACATACAACTTCTGCATAAAGCGGTTATCCCCTAAATACACCGTTTCAGATATCAATATCCAAAACTATCATTCGCCCCTCTTCTTGCCCATTCTGTTCTCTTTTCATTTCCCACATTTTATCACTGACTCATCCCAGTTATACAATCACATACAGGTTCACTCCCAAAGCGCTTGGTATCCACAAGATTTATTGTTATTTATCAATTATTACATATTTGCCAAGTTGAGAACTTGTAGTAACTTTTAATCAATTGAGTAAAGTATCTATTTTAACATCTCTGACTATTTTCGTTTTTCAACAAGTGACATATTTATAAAACATCTCTAAAATACCCTAATTTGCTGGCAAACATAACATTCCTCAGTTACCATCATTTGTCAGCAAACTACGACCTAAAGAGTGTCACACTCCTTCCACAACAGGCTGAGCGCAGCTCATCAGAAACATTATATTTGGCCACTTGTGGGTTTATTACCTAGTTATGAGCAGCAGCGAGTGTTATTAGCTAAACAACGGCACAGTGCCCAGGTGCATATTACTAATATTTCTATATCTAATGGGACATAGCTGCACTCACCCCCAGCACTGTGTCTCCCCCCAGCCCCCCGCCCCCTCCCCCCATGAACACACACACACACACAAACACACACACACACACACACACACACACACACACAATATCTCTGCTGCCCTGGTTAATTTTGGTTAATTTTTTGGCACATTTATTATCATTTTCATTTTTAAACAGTATATCAGTTACCCAGGATATCTGATACCAGTGATAAAACAAAACAAATCCTATCCCAGCTTCCTCTCCTCCCGTCTCTCCAGTGTCACAGAGGACATTAATATACACACAGGGAAACCAGATATTGCCCAGATTTGCATGTCTGACCCTGCTCCGTGCTCCCTCTGCCCGGCATGTAATCATTACACCACTGGCACTTGTCACATCTGCTGTCATTATATTAGTAAGGGAAACAGGACAGGTCGCCCGGCTGTGCAGAATGCAGCTGTCTGTGCAGAGTGTGATAAGCATCATTTTATCTATAATCGGGATACCTGGAATCATCATAAACTCCGCCATCCTCTCTGTGTACATCAGACTCTGGAGAACGAGCAATAGACTCGGAGCCAGTGACCCAATCCTGCTCTCTATGGCTCTCACCAATCTCCTCCTGGTGTGCCAGTTGTTGGTGAGCAATTACTTGTCTTTTCACACTCAAATGAACACAAGAATTTTATTGTTTTTGAGTTATGTCCTGTTTGTCCTACAGAATATGAGTTTGTGGAACACCGCCTGGCTTTCCATCTGCTACTGTGTGAAACTCGTCACCGTTACCCACCGGATCTTCCTCTGGGTGAAAATGTGGTTTTCCTCTTCCATCACCAAACTCCTCATAGGATCAGCAATATGGTCAGTTCTGGTGACTTTGCCATTTTTCTGGACAGCAGAGATGATGTTTCCACAGAAAACAAATATTACTGATGGGTCAGAAAGTTTTGCAATGACGGTAAATGTCCTTTACACTGTGACTAATATGCTGCTCAGTTACGTCCTGCCCTTTACCCTGACTGCCATCTGTATTGGGCTCAGTGTGACGTCTCTCCTGCACCATGTCTGGAGGATCAGGCAGAACGTGTCCCAGGACAGCTCATCCCCTCAGCTCCAGGCTCTTGTTCGGGCGGCTGTGACAATGACGCTGCGTGTGGTGTTGGACCTGATCTTCCTTATTATCATTATTTACATGTTTGCTGTGTCGTTCTATATGAGTCCAGTGATGGATACATTATTCTTGGTGTTCCTCTACTCATATCCATCTGTACAATCTTTCATACTAATCTTTGGAAACCCCAAATTAAAGAGAAGTCTCTTCAGATGAGAAGTTACCTTGTTGTCATTAGATGACACAGAGGACCTGTAGCTGAGTATTATGCAGTAATTATATCTTACACATTCTTAGCAGCTTAAAGAAAAATAGATTTTAGGATTTTTTTTAATCTTTCCTCTATTATGTAGTATATCTGTTATTGTTTGTGTAATATATTAAGAAAAGAAATGCACATAAATTACCATCGTAGTCCATTGTGAGTTTCAATATTGTCTCCTACTTGCTGTCTTCTGATAACCCCAGGCTTCTAAGGTAAATCTTGGTGGAAGGCTGTAACCCAAAGTATAGTGCCCCTAGCATTGCCCCCCCCCCCCCCCCAGCTGGGTGAGAGTGATGATGGAGATGTAGTATAGACACTGTTAGTCACCTTGTACATCTCTCCGCTCCTGTTACATCACTACATGATGATTGCTGTGTCACACTGTCCTGCAGAAGGCTACATAGTATCATATTCCCATCACTGCTGTGTCCTGTCACTGACCAATAGCCGCCCTGCACACAACTTCAGACACTAAGTGCCTGGTACTTACCACAACGCTACTAGCCGCCACCTACACTAGGGTGATAATAACTTAATTGACACTAACAAGCTTCTCGCTTCAATAAGGGAAAGATCCACTTAGCACCGAAGGCCCAAATAATAATGTATAGTCCTATACTGCCTGGCGGGGGGGGGGGGGGGCAGTCGTAGACAGAAGTGGCTGTAGACTGGAAGTGATGGGTATTATGGGAAGAAGTGCTGAGATACTCACACTACTGTACATGGCCCAATGTATTGTGTCAGTGGAATCAGGATTAAATACTGATGTCGGGATCCTGATGTATGAAATCCTGACATGGGTGAGCAAAGCGTATTACCCCCTCTCCTCTACCCCCTAACCCTCTGGCCCCGCAGACTAAACCTAGCTTTTACCTTTAGTGCCTTACCCTAACCAACCCCAAGGGGTGCCTAATCCTAACCCTTCTATCCCACAGCCAAACCCTAACCCTAACCCCCCCCGCAGCTTAACTCTAACCCTTCAGGGTGGCGCCTAAACCCCATATGTTATGTTTTAAAAAATACACCACTTTACTGTTGCCAATTGGTGTTGAATGCTTGTGATGTGTCCCAATCAAATGCACAGAAATTATAAATGTGTTGTCTGTAAATAGATGTTAAATATTTTTTAAATATTGATTATTTTATCCAATTTAGTTATAAATATGTATTCAAACTAGAGATGAGCGCCTGAAATTTTTCGGGTTTTGTGTTTTGGTTTTGGGTTCGGTTCCGCGGCCGTGTTTTGGGTTCGAACGCGTTTTGGCAAAACCTCACCGAATTTTTTTTGTCGGATTCGGGTGTGTTTTGGATTCGGGTGTTTTTTTCAAAAAACACTAAAAAACAGCTTAAATCATAGAATTTGGGGGTCATTTTGATCCCAAAGTATTATTAACCTCAAAAACCATAATTTACACTCATTTTCAGTCTATTCTGAATACCTCACACCTCACAATATTATTTTTAGTCCTAAAATTTGCACCGAGGTCGCTGTGTGAGTAAGATAAGCGACCCTAGTGGCCGACACAAACACCGGGCCCATCTAGGAGTGGCACTGCAGTGTCACGCAGGATGTCCCTTCCAAAAAACCCTCCCCAAACAGCACATGACGCAAAGAAAAAAAGAGGCGCAATGAGGTAGCTGTGTGAGTAAGATTAGCGACCCTAGTGGCCGACACAAACACCGGGCCCATCTAGGAGTGGCACTGCAGTGTCACGCAGGATGGCCCTTCCAAAAAACCCTCCCCAAACAGCACATGACGCAAAGAAAAAAAGAGGCGCAATGAGGTAGCTGACTGTGTGAGTAAGATTAGCGACCCTAGTGGCCGACACAAACACCGGGCACATCTAGGAGTGGCACTGCAGTGTCACGCAGGATGTCCCTTCCAAAAAACCCTCCCCAAACAGCACATGACGCAAAGAAAAAAAGAGGCGCAATGAGGTAGCTGTGTGAGTAAGATTAGCGACCCTAGTGGCCGACACAAACACCGGGCCCATCTAGGAGTGGCACTGCAGTGTCACGCAGGGTGTCCCTTCCAAAAAACCCACCCCAATCAGCACATGATGCAAAGAAAAAGAAAAGAAAAAAGAGGTGCAAGATGGAATTATCCTTGGGCCCTCCCACCCACCCTTATGTTGTATAAACAAAACAGGACATGCACACTTTAACCAACCCATCATTTCAGTGACAGGGTCTGCCACACGACTGTGACTGATATGACGGGTTGGTTTGGACCCCCCCCCAAAAAAGAAGCAATTAATCTCTCCTTGCACAAACTGGCTCTACAGAGGCAAGATGTCCACCTCATCTTCACCCTCCGATATATCACCGTGTACATCCCCCTCCTCACAGATTATCAATTCGTCCCCACTGGAATCCACCATCTCAGCTCCCTGTGTACTTTGTGGAGGCAATTGCTGCTGGTCAATGTCTCCGCGGAGGAATTGATTATAATTCATTTTAATGAACATCATCTTCTCCACATTTTCTGGATGTAACCTCGTACGCCGATTGCTGACAAGGTGAGCGGCGGCACTAAACACTCTTTCGGAGTACACACTTGTGGGAGGGCAACTTAGGTAGAATAAAGCCAGTTTGTGCAAGGGCCTCCAAATTGCCTCTTTTTCCTGCCAGTATAAGTACGGACTGTGTGACGTGCCTACTTGGATGCGGTCACTCATATAATCCTCCACCATTCTATCAATGTTGAGAGAATCATATGCAGTGACAGTAGACGACATGTCCGTAATCGTTGTCAGGTCCTTCAGTCCGGACCAGATGTCAGCATCAGCAGTCGCTCCAGACTGCCCTGCATCACCGCCAGCGGGTGGGCTCGGAATTCTGAGCCTTTTCCTCGCACCCCCAGTTGCGGGAGAATGTGAAGGAGGAGATGTTGACAGATCGCGTTCCGCTTGACTTGACAATTTTGTCACCAGCAGGTCTTTCAACCCCAGCAGACCTGTGTCTGCCGGAAAGAGAGATCCAAGGTAGGCTTTAAATCTAGGATCGAGCACGGTGGCCAAAATGTAGTGCTCTGATTTCAACAGATTGACCACCCGTGAATCCTTGTTAAGCGAATTAAGGGCTGCATCCACAAGTCCCACATGCCTAGCGGAATCGCTCCGTGTTAGCTCCTCCTTCAATGCCTCCAGCTTCTTCTGCAAAAGCCTGATGAGGGGAATGACCTGACTCAGGCTGGCAGTGTCTGAACTGACTTCACGTGTGGCAAGTTCAAAGGGCATCAGAACCTTGCACAACGTTGAAATCATTCTCCACTGCACTTGAGACAGGTGCATTCCACCTACTATATCGTGCTCAATTGTATAGGCTTGAATGGCCTTTTGCTGCTCCTCCAACCTCTGAAGCATATAGAGGGTTGAATTCCACCTCGTTACCACTTCTTGCTTCAGATGATGGCAGGGCAGGTTCAGTAGTTTTTGGTGGTGCTCCAGTTTTCTGTACGTGGTGCCTGTACGCCGAAAGTGTCCCGCAATTCTTCTGGCCACCGACAGCATCTCTTGCACGGCCCTGTCGTTTTTTAAAAAATTCTGCACCACCAAATTCAAGGTATGTGCAAAACATGGGACGTGCTGGAATTGGCCCAGATTTAATGCACACACAATATTGCTGGCGTTGTCCGATGCCACAAATCCACAGGAGAGTCCAATTGGGGTAAGCCATTCCGCGATGATCTTCCTCAGTTGCCGTAAGAGGTTTTCAGCTGTGTGCGTATTCTGGAAAGCGGTGATACAAAGCGTAGCCTGCCTAGGAAAGAGTTGGCGTTTGCGAGATGCTGCTACTGGTGCCGCCGCTGCTGTTCTTGCGGCGGGAGTCCATACATCTACCCAGTGGGCTGTCACAGTCATATAGTCCTGACCCTGCCCTGCTCCACTTGTCCACATGTCCGTGGTTAAGTGGACTTTGGGTACAGCTGCATTTTTTAGGACACTGGTGACTCTTTTTCTGAGGTCTGTGTACATTTTCGGTATCGCCTGCCTAGAGAAATGGAACCTAGATGGTATTTGGTACCGGGGACACAGTACCTCCAACAAGTCTCTAGTTGGCTCTGCAGTAATGATGGATACCGGAACCACGTTTCTCACCACCCAGGATGCCAAGGCCTCAGTTATCCGCTTTGCAGTAGGATGACTGCTGTGATATTTCATCTTCCTCGCAAAGGACTGTTGAACAGTCAATTGCTTACTGGAAGTAGTACAAGTGGGCTTACGACTTCCCCTCTGGGATGACCATCGACTCCCAGCGGCAACAACAGCAGCGCCAGCAGCAGTAGGCGTTACACGCAAGGATGCATCGGAGGAATCCCAGGCAGGAGAGGACTCGTCAGACTTGCCAGTGACATGGCCTGCAGGACTATTGGCATTCCTGGGGAAGGAGGAAATTGACACTGAGGGAGTTGGTGGGGTGGTTTGCGTGAGCTTGGTTACAAGAGGAAGGGATTTACTGGTCAGTGGACTGCTTCCGCTGTCACCCAAAGTTTTTTAACTTGTCACTGACTTATTATGAATGCGCTGCAGGTGACGTATAAGGGAGGATGTTCCGAGGTGGTTAACGTCCTTACCCCTACTTATTACAGCTTGACAAAGGGAACACACGGCTTGACACCTGTTGTCCGCATTTGTGGTGAAATACCTCCACACCGAAGAGCTGATTTTTTTGGTATTTTCACCTGGCATGTCAACGGCCATATTCCTCCCACGGACAACAGGTGTCTCCCCGGGTGCCTGACTTAAACAAACCACCTCACCATCAGAATCCTCCTGGTCAATTTCCTCCCCAGCGCCAGCAACACCCATATCCTCCTCATCCTGGTGTACTTCAACACTGACATCTTCAATCTGACTATCAGGAACTGGACTGCGGGTGCTCCTTCCAGCACTTGCAGGGGGCATGCAAATAGTGGAAGGCGCATGCTCTTCACGTCCAGTGTTGGGAAGGTCAGGCATCGCAAACGACACAATTGGACTCTCCTTGTGGATTTGGGATTTCAAAGAACGCACAGTTCTTTGCGGTGCTTTTGCCAGCTTGAGTCTTTTCAGTTTTCTAGCGAGAGGCTGAGTGCTTCCATCCTCATGTGAAGCTGAACCACTAGCCATGAACATAGGCCAGGGCCTCAGCCGTTCCTTGCCACTCCGTGTGGTAAATGGCATATTGGCAAGTTTACGCTTCTCCTCCGACAATTTTATTTTAGGTTTTGGAGTCCTTTTTTTTCTGATATTTGGTGTTTTGGATTTGACATGCTCTGTACTATGACATTGGGCATCGGCCTTGGCAGACGACGTTGCTGGCATTTCATCGTCTCGGCCATGACTAGTGGCAGCAGCTTCAGCACGAGGTGGAAGTGGATCTTGATCTTTCCCTAATTTTGGAACCTCAACTTTTTTGTTCTCCATATTTTATAGGCAGAACTAAAAGGCACCTCAGGTAAACAATGGAGATGGATGGATTGGATACTAGTATACAATTATGGACGGACTGCCACGGTTAGGTGGTATAAAAAAACCACGGTTAGGTGGTATATATTATAATAATAATACAATTATGGATGGACGGACTGCCTGCCGACTGCCGACACAGAGGTAGCCACAGCCGTGAACTACCGCACTGTACACTGGTTGATAAAGAGATAGTAGTATACTCGTAACAATTAGGATGACACTATGACGGTATAAAGAATGAAAAAAAAACCACGGTTAGGTGGTAGGTATATAATAATAAATAATACAATTCTGGTCGGACGGACTGCCTGCCGTGTGCCGACACAGAGGTAGCCACAGCCGTGAACTACCGCACTGTACACTGGTTGATAAAGAGATAGTAGTATACTCGTAACAATTAGGATGACACTATGACGGTATAAAGAATGAAAAAAAAACCACGGTTAGGTGGTAGGTATATAATAATAAATAATACAATTCTGGTCGGACGGACTGCCTGCCGTGTGCCGACACAGAGGTAGCCACAGCCGTGAACTACCGCACTGTACACTGGTTGATAAAGAGATAGTAGTATACTCGTAACAATTAGGATGACACTATGACGGTATAAAGAATGAAAAAAAAACCACGGTTAGGTGGTAGGTATATAATAATAAATAATACAATTCTGGTCGGACGGACTGCCTGCCGTGTGCCGACACAGAGGTAGCCACAGCCGTGAACTACCGCACTGTACACTGGTTGATAAAGAGATAGTAGTATACTCGTAACAATTAGGATGACACTATGACGGTATAAAGAATGAAAAAAAAAACCACGGTTAGGTGGTAGGTATATAATAATAAATAATACAATTCTGGTCGGACGGACTGCCTGCCGTGTGCCGACACAGAGGTAGCCACAGCCGTGAACTACCGCACTGTACACTGGTTGATAAAGAGATAGTAGTATACTCGTAACAATTAGGATGACACTATGACGGTATAAAGAATGAAAAAAAAAACCACGGTTAGGTGGTAGGTATATAATAATAAATAATACAATTCTGGTCGGACGGACTGCCTGCCGTGTGCCGACACAGAGGTAGCCACAGCCGTGAACTACCGCACTGTACACTGGTTGATAAAGAGATAGTAGTATACTCGTAACAATTAGGATGACACTATGACGGTATAAAGAATGAAAAAAAAACCACGGTTAGGTGGTAGGTATATAATAATAAATAATACAATTCTGGTCGGACGGACTGCCTGCCGTGTGCCGACACAGAGGTAGCCACAGCCGTGAACTACCGCACTGTACACTGGTTGATAAAGAGATAGTAGTATACTCGTAACAATTAGGATGACACTATGACGGTATAAAGAATGAAAAAAAAACCACGGTTAGGTGGTAGGTATATAATAATAAATAATACAATTCTGGTCGGACGGACTGCCTGCCGTGTGCCGACACAGAGGTAGCCACAGCCGTGAACTACCGCACTGTACTGTGTCTGCTGCTAATATAGACTGGTTGATATTTAAAGAGATATTAGTAGTATACAACAATACTATACTGGTGGTCAGGCACTGGTCACCACTCCTGCAGCAAAAGTGTGCACTGTTAATTAATATAATTGTACTCCTGGCTCCTGCTAACAACCTGCAGTGCTCCCCAGTCTCCCCCACAATTAATTATAAGCTTTTAATTTATACATTGATGACTGTGCAGCACACTGGGCTGAGCTGAGTGCACACAGACTGAGTCACACTGTGTGACTGACTGTGCTGTGTATCGTTTTTTTTTTCAGGCAGAGAACGGATATAGCAGAGAGAAGTGAACGGATATATTATATTAAATAAAAGTTAACTAGCAACTGCACTGGTCACTGACTGTGGTAAACTAACTCTGTCTGCGACTCTGCACAATCTCTCTCTCTCTATCTAATCTATCTCTATTCTAATGGAGAGGACGCCAGACACGTCCTCTCCCTATCAATCTCAATGCACGAGTGAAAATGGCGGCGACGCGCGGCTCCTTATATAGAATCCGAGTCTCGCGATAGAATCCGAGCCTCGCGAGAATCCGACAGCGTCATGATGACGTTCGGGCGCGCTCGGGTTAACCGAGCAAGGCGGGAAGATCCGAGTCGCTCGGACCCGTGAAAAAAAACATGAAGTTCGGGCGGGTTCGGATTCCGAGGAACCGAACCCGCTCATCTCTAATTCAAACTTCAAAAAGATATGCAATTAATTGTAATCATTATTTTTAAGTAAAAGTAAATGTACATATACTGATGGATCCTCATTCATCGTTGCAGTTTCGCCACCTAAACTGAGTATTTGTCGCGCGTTAGCTATAGCTCGAGTTGTTGAGGTATTGCACAGAGAGGCGCGTTAAGGTGCGACAACATACATAGCATGCAATACACATCTTCACCACTGGGTGGCTAATGCTCCACTAATTCAGTACAGTAAAGCGAATAGCAGAAGATGGATATACAGTACAGTACAGTAATCGTACGGTAATAGTGTACTCTCAGCAAGCCCTGGCAAATTGGCAGTTACAACTGTAATGTTATACACACAGACCAAAGGTAACATGGAGAAGGACTATCAGGAACTTGAAGTGTATAGTGTACTGTAAATAAACGAATGCTGTAGAAAATTCTCATTCTCTGTCAGGACCAAAAAAATAAATCAATTAATAACTTTGTATAAATAGCTGTGTGATTCCAACTCTATGGCTGAGTGTAATGATTTATTTTCCTTTAGAGAGCTGTGTAGAACTCTGAACTGTACTTTTCTTTGTGTGCATTGGAGACACTCAGCCAATCTACAGATGTGTCCTCTTACATCCGTGCTGCAGTCACGGTAAATAGCCCTTGAAGTCACACCATGCCGGCAGAGGGACTCGGCAGCGCTGATCATCTTTTTTTGTTTTTCCCGCGAAAATGCGTCTTAGACGCAAAGTAATGTAATAGGACGCACAAGTAGCTTCTGCTGATTAAAATGATATGCAGCATGTCTCTATTCTGTGTGTGACTGTGACTGTATTTGCATACAAAATGCTCTGCTACAGTGTTTCCCTGGAAAACACTGTAACGTTTCATTTCGGATGCAGATAAGAGCCGCTATTACACATAGAATATTGGCATGCTGCATATCATTTTAATCAACGGAAGCTGCTTGTGCATCCTATTGCATTACATTGTGTCTAAGATGCATTTTCAGGGCAAAAGCTGCAAAAAATGACACTCGGCTCTACCGAGTTCTGCTACAGCATGGCGCAACTTGAATGGCTGTTTAGCTTGACTGCAGCAAGGATGTAAGAGGACACATCTGTAAGATGCATTTACAGCAAGGAAAGATGCCCGACAATAGCAGAGCTGCCCGGCAAATGACGGCTCACTCACGCCAAGCATCTCTAGATCTCTATGTGCATGCACAATGCTGACATGCCTTATAAATGAATGTGCATTCTGTGCCCTCTGGGTTCCCTTCCCCCAACCAAAGCCAGCATGAGCCATTCATTTATATACAGTAGTGTACCGGCCGTGTTGTGTATGTCATTTACTAAGCAGTGCACCCAGTCCGTGATATCACAAGTCTCACAGAGGGAGGGATTAGTGGTGGGGGAGGCTGCATATTAAAGCAATGGGGAGGCCCAGGAAGAAGTACAGTAACTCAGTCTCATAAAGATAATACTATCGTAATTTGTAGTCACACTTGTATATATGTGTAATAAGTAGCACCTACGTTTTTTTTTCTAATTTCGACTGTATACGTGTGGGCATGTCTGAGACTGTATACAAAGTATGACGTCACTTGTTTTTTCAAAATTAGAAAAAAAAATGGAGGATGACAATTTATACACAGATATACAAATGTGTCCTTTGCGGGAATCGAACCCTAGCTCACGGGCATGGTAATAGGACGCACAAGCAGCTTCCGAATTATAATGATATGCAGCATGTCTATATTCTGTGTCTGACTGCGGAGTAATGTTGCCCATACCAACCAATCAGATTAAATATATATATATATATATATATATATATATATATATTCTTCTAGAAGCAGCTAGATAAATGTTAAGTAGAAACTGAATGGATAGAGATGCTATTACTCACCACATTTTCGCGATACAAAAATGCAGAAAAGACGATCTGTGCTACTGAGTCCCGCTTCCGGCGTGGCGTTACTTCAAGGGCTGTTTAGCGTGACTGCAGCAAGGATGTAAGTGGACACATCTGTAGATTGGCTCAGTGTCTCCAATGCAAGTTTATTGGACACCTTACACATGTGCACTGGTGATTATCAACAGCGACCTCTGGTGGATGATCCCGGTATTACACTCTCAAGTAACGCCATATGCCATGCTAAACTCTATGCGCCACCCTGCGACAAAACACGCCGCCTTGCGACCAGGCACACTGCGACTCTGTGATCGGGACAATTGCCATAGACAGTATAGAGGAGCAAGGCTCCATCTGTATGTGCCAATATCCCTGAAGTGGTTAACCCTATCCTGCCAGCTGTTGTAATTGTCGGGATACATATAAATTGAAGAGAAAAAGAAAACTTTTTTGGGGGGGCACTCGGTAAACAAATGTTTCTAAAACGTAACTTTTATGAATAGACTAACTTTCAGACAAACACACATTTAACAAATAGAAAAATAGGGGATTTAAAAAGCTAATGCAACCCTATATTAAATTCCAACAATTGTATTGCAGAGTAATGATTCCAACAATTACAGACAAAAGTTTGTTCCATATTTTGCACATGCCTCGGATGGATAATTTTATACAATTAAATGTTTGCATTAAATCCATAAATAATGCAATTACCGCTCTCCAGGATAGCTCTTTAAATCATTGGTTATGCAAAATCAAGAAAAAAGACAATGTATAAATCAACAGTCTCAAAACAATGTGTCAGAAACATAGTATCTCTGTTAGTTCCAAACAATGGTTTGTTCCCAATGGAGAATTGCAAGATAGAACAATACCTAGGTGGCAACATTGCAACTTAATTACAGTCTCTGTAAATTGTTGCAACTTTAATGGAATTGTTTCACATTAGTGTCAAAATCAACAATATACTAGCTGCAATACAAAAAAAAAATATATATATATATATATACTTGGTAGACCCTTGGCAAAAATACTGTTATATCATCTTCCAATATATATGCATCCAGTCAACTGGATAATAATTAAATAGTTTAAAATTCCATCCATCAAGGAATTATGTAAATTGAGGAATAGGGGTGGGATGTAAGAAAAAGAAAGATCACAAAATGACAATATCTTACACCGCTGCTTCTCACAGTCACACTACCAATTATTGAGACATTGAATGGCCAGTGAGAGAGAGCATATCATGGATCATTGGAACATCAGTCGGTCAGTGAGCGAGTGCAGTTTGTAAACAGTACCTGTTAAAGTACTGTCATGCACCGCTACTTCTCACCATCATATCATAGATCATTGGAACATCGGTCGGTCAGTGAGTGAGTGTAATAAAATTAGAAAGAAGTAAAGTGCTTCTCCTGTCGGTTGCTATTGGTAACCGTCCTAATAAATGTGGTGCAGTCAAAAAGAGAGCAAATTTATAAATAGAGAGAAGCAGTAGTTTAATTTTCTCTAGATGAAAATAAGTCTGAAAAGTGAAAGGCTCTCTAAACATGGCCCTGCACCTCTGATTCCTGCCATCATGTTTTGAATAATCAAAGCATTGAATGGCTGGTGAGCGAGCGCAAGGGATAGTAAATGAGAGACGAGAAAATGAAAGGAAAAAGTGCTGTAAGTTTAGCAAAATATAAATAGAAAATCAGATGATATATGATTGAAACAAATGCAGCATCTGAAATCTCATAAGTATACTGCGTCAATTTAAATCATTATACTCCCCCTAATCAGATTCCTCTCATGATGGATGTTTGAAGGACTTTAGTTGCTGGTATAAGCATGCCTTCTGTCCTTACAAAGCATGGTCAGGTCCACCTACGTGCACAGATGAAGCCATCCTTGCTGAAACTATTTTTGACCCGCATAAACTTAAGTTGGAGCATGACATTGGTCCACTGGAGGATGACCAATGGCTCCAGGTGTTGTGTTCCCTTAAGTACACTACCCCGTGTATCAAGTATCAACAAGTCTTCTTTTTTATCCTTCATAGATCATGTAGAACCACAGTCTCTCTATGTAAAGTGGATTTGAGACCTAGCGCAGTTTGTCCACGATGTGGTGCCCCTGAAGCCGATTTCTGGCACTTACTATGGTTATGCCCAATGGTGTATGCTTTTTGGGGGGCAGTTTGGACAGATATACTACTCACTGAACCGGCCTTATCCCCCATCTCTCCTAAACTGTGTATATTTGCTCTAGACTTAGCGTAAACCTACTCCCCAGCAATACATAAATATGTTCTCTGCCTGACTACCTTGGGAAAAGTACATCCCCAGCCATTTCTCTAACATACCCAGTATTTATTTGAACTATCTATTCATGGTTCAGACTAATTCGTTATCTCTTGCCAAGATTATGTGGCACATATACTACTAATGTCCAGGTAGTATACAATACCAAGGAGAATCTAGCAAAAATATGAGGCAACCATTGGCCTACGCTTAATAACTTGGCCTAGGGCAAGGACTAACCTGAGCCTGGGTGCATGGGATTGTCCTAATATGTACTACGCACAATTATCCCGTACGTATGCACGAATATTCCAGGGTGCGGGATAACCAAAATAATTACAATCAAACCCAGAGCGGCTAGTTGCTAAGCAACCGGACGCATGTGTCACAGTCAGACACTATGCGACTGTTTCTGGCCGGCTATTATAGGCGACGGTTTACACATTGTCGCTATGACTACCAGTGGATAGGCTGCTGCACCTAGGATATAGAGTGCAGCTGCCCGTACCGGCCTATCATGTCGCACCTCACTCTAATATAATAACCCCAGATACAATCTGTGTATTAACTACTCCTTTACTCCCGGGCAACCTTTTGAGATGAGGGTGTTTAGTAACCGGACATATGACACTGAATACCGGACATATGACACTGAATACAGCAAAGATATTGAGATCAACTCCGGTAATAATATGATTATGTTTGGCTGGATACACTCACTGATTAGCCTAATTAGAATTATCACCCAGATCAACTGCAATATGATTATGTTTGGCTGGATACATTCACTGATTAGCCTAATTAGAATTATCACCCAGATCAACTGCAAATGTAGTTAACGAACCCGCTGGATGGGTAGATCGGGGTACCTAACAATGAAATGGAAGGTGCGGACCCGCCCCCAATACACAAGGTAACATATGGCGTTCGGTTGCTTAGCAACATGACGCATAGGTCCCAGCCGGACATGACGTGCCGCCTTTGCCTGGATAGTCAGGGTAACGGCACGGACTTTATACAAGTCGCGTTTGCTAAAAGGTGACAGATCGGCGGCGGTGGGGAGATCAAGTGTAACTGCCCGCACATGCTAGTATACCATAGCTAATCTGGGACAGTAATCATTTCTCTTCCCCAGGGCCGCTGTACGGCGACCAGGGTTGCCTAGCAACCAGATACATTGCGTCACTTCTGCTGATCACAGCGGAGTTTCTGAAATCAATTCAAGTAATTAATTAGACAACAGTGATTGGCTGTTTGTTACCTAACTGGTATTTAAACCTGGCTCATCACCCAGATGAGTAGCATTGGAAGTGAACAAGCCCGCAGGATGGGTGAAACGCGTTTTCCATCTTGGACCAGGGACACTAGGAGTATCACTCAGATCCTGCCAACCCCAGACTGACCCAGGGACCTGGGCAGGGACCGGTATTTTTTGATTTACCAGACATGGCACACCAATTGTAGTAATATTGGTATATGTAATATCTTACATGGAACAGTATTATTTAACTGCACAGGGCATTTCAAATTGAAATCCCTATGAAACCAACAGGTATCAGGGACACTGATACTTTCTGGACATACCCTCTTTCAGTGGCTGTCCATTATAATACAAACATCCCTGCATTGTGATTCAATTGTTTTTCTGTCTGCATGTGGGAACAGCTGGTCAAATTGAGCACTTACCATTGTCTGTGTGCTTCTGTAATAGATTTGTATTGAAGGCAGAATGTCAGAATACTGAATCTCCACACACTCCATGGAATGGTTTCCCAGTATATTACAGTATTGTGAATTACTAGAGTGTGCATCCAAATATAAAATCTGACTGCAGTGCCTGTGCAAAGACTCAGGTTGATACCTGATATAGTTCTATTCGATTTTTTGTAATCTCCTATCATTTCCTTATATCTGCGGACTCTCATCTTTGATTCACAGGTTAACCCTGTGCCTAACGTAGACAGCAGATCCGCAACCTGTTTCTGTTTCTTTACTAAATCTTTGCTAGGTGCACTCTCATTGGTGGGTCGACCAATTTGTGTCTAACAATTACTATCATACCCCACCGACAGAGCCCGATCTCATCCGATCTTGGAAGCAAAACAGTGGTGGGCTGGGTCAGTATCTGTGAGGGGGACCCCCAGAGAATACCTGGTGTTGTAATTTGTGACCCATCTCGACCATACACCAACAGCAGGATCACCACATTTTCTCTTTTCTTTTCCTTTCCATTCTTCTTCTCTCTTTCTCCTCCTCTTCCTCTGTCCATCTACTCCCCCCCCCCTTCCTCTTTCCCTCTCTCTTATAATTTCATCTAATTTTTTTCTTGGTTCTCTTCCCTCATATCTAGGGTTAAATCTTCAAAGCTCAATACACACAACTACGAGGCACTATAGAAGGCACCTCCCCATGCACACGTAATTTATTAGGATCCATACTCCTGATAATATTAGTCCAGTCAACCATGACCCAATGAGGTCTTATTAAAACAAGCTTTACTTGTGCTGGTTGGATAGCATTTGGGTGTAGAACCATAGTGTCTACATCTCCCTACAAGTCTATGAGGATAGACTAACCAGAACATTTCCAATTTTTTATTCTTTATTCTTTATATTTATTCAAATTCTGTTGTCTATATTCAACTTTATTGTTGTCTACATTCTATCCCAAAGAGATATATGTGGAATTTTGTGTGTGTGTGTGCATATATATATATATATATATATATATATATATATATATATATTACTATCAATTAACTGTGGTGGAATATGAGAGTGTGGATTCATCTTAAAATGATTAGCTAATAAAAGTTAAGTTTTAATAATTAGTCATATAACCAAATAAATACAGGAGTGCACCCACACAAGAATCTTCTGTAAGCCATTTTCTCTGAAAAGTGATTATAGCAAGGAACTGGTTTGCTACATCCTCTCTTAACCTTTATAACTTGCGGGCTTTGGATAACGAGGTATCTGGGCATGAAAGGTTTACACACAGATCTAGAGCGACCCTGCCTCATTATTTTAATAAATAGGATAGATGGAACACCTCCAGTCTGGCTACAGCTACGGCGTCTCCATCTCAAATCTCTGATTAATTGAATGTAGGATGAGAAGGCGCCTGATATATTTCTGAGATTTCTAATGTGGTAATTTCTCCTTTTATTTTCTGGTCTACTTTGGCACTTTTTTTCGTTGCTCTGCTTATCTATACTCAATGCTTCCTATGTATGTTATTTTATATATATTTGTGATTAATGACCACGGACAACTTTTCTTATATTCTATATATAAATCTTTGTACTAGTGACAGATTTTCTATGTGTGTGGGTGTCAATATGGATGTGCTGTGCCAACACGCTCACATGAATACTAATTACATTAACTAACTAGGGCAGTATGGATGGTATTCTGGTGAGCATTGCTGCCTCACAGCACCCAGGGTTCAATTCTCACCATGGCCCCAACTGTGTGGAGTTTGTATATTCTCCCAGTGCCTGCGTAAGTTTCCTCCGGGTACTCTGGTTTCTTTCCACAATCCAAAAATGTACTGGTAGTTTAATAGACTCACCAAATGTTTATCTGCCATCAAATTTCTAAGTTAATCCTTCTTTCTTTTTTTTCAGCAACTGAGAAAAGAAAAGGCCATGAATGAAGAATTTTCTATCATTACCATAACCAATGCCCCCATTCATTAACATTTTTAGAATAAAAAAATTAAAATTAAATTGCAACTCACTCTTTCCTTACATCCTCTAGTTCTACAGATGTAAAATGCTCATTGCACCTACAGCATGGCCACACGGGCACATGTGGCATGTCGCAGGTGTGACTTAATATGCCATGCTGTGACTAGCCGCAGCCTCCACATTTCTCTTTGGCTGTGCGTGTGCATGCACACGCTCATGTTATAGTTGCGGACATACTAGTCATGTCAGCTTGACAGCAAATAGGATGCACAGTGGCAAAGCTGAGCATAGATACAGCTGTAGCTCTTTATTAATGAAAACATTCTTGGTTTCACTTTTCAAAGGGGGCGTATAGTTTCTTAACCTGCCACTCTGCCTGCCACTGCAGCACCACTCTGTTTTCTAGATGTGCCATGTTTGAAGTTAAACTGCCAAGTGTGTTCCACGCCCTCGGCTGTCACTGAGCTTAGTCATCCACCTACCTCGGTGCCACCTTTGGCCTAAACTGGATGAAAACAATATTATGGGCCGTGAGGTGGTCAAATGAACTGGCAATGACTGGAAATGAATGTTTTTGTGGTTGATAATACTGTGGGAACAAAAACAGGGCCACATTATGTGATTTTAGTTGTGTTTAGTTGTGTTTTATCAATTTTTGAAGGAAAAAAAATACTCATCCAAAACCAAAACACGAAGCCGGTTTTGGAAAAACCAAAGCATGAAGTTAACACAGATCCAAAACCAAAACACCGGAGTGGGCGCACATCTCTATAACCAATGTCAATGGACTGTAGTAGAGGTTCAGCAAGAAAGTTTGTATGTCATACGTATGGCACTGTTCAGTGTTGTAGTCTCTGTAAAGCGCTGCGGAATATGTGTGCGCTATATAAATAACTGGTAATAAATAATAATAAATAATAGTCGTAAGGTAATTGATAACAAGGATAAAAAGGTCAATTCATATCAACGATATTCAAGATGAATCATGAGGTAATGGGTGGCAAGAGAGAGAAAATAAATTCATATTTTTGCAATTTGAAAGTAAATGCAATACAGTTATTGATACAAAAGCACACTTGGTGCTCACAGGATGTCTATGTACAAAAATGAAAGATATAAGTGAAGAGCGGGCGTGCTTGGGGTATTCTTAGTCAGGGTCGGTCTGGCCCACAGGGGAACAAGGGAAACCACCGGTGGGCCCCACTGCCTGTGGTCCCTCCTCCTCCTCTAGGGATCAGGTTCCAGACTTTATCCAGGTGCACTTGAGTTACATGTTACATTATACTTCACAAGAATATGGGTTATTATATATTTACCAAGGGGCACAGAACATGTACTCTGTAATGGTTAGCCAAACCTCTGTGGTGGCTGGCCACACCCCCACTGGAGCCTGGCCACACCCTTAAGCATGGGGCCCTACAATGGCATTCCCCAGGTGGGCCCTTAATGCCTCAGTCCGACACTGTTCTTAGTATTCTTAATATTCACAAGAGAAATATTTTGCATATTTAGGCAATAAAAAGCATAGGAAAACATATATAATAATTAAAGAGGTGGCACTCTTAAATGTTCATAAAAACTGGATTGTACCCCAAGTGGATAGGAGGAGCCGCAGGTGTTGCAGAACGCAGAGTACTCGGTATACCCTGCATAGGCAGCTAGGCTTGTACCAGATGGGATGTTGTCCATGGTCCAGTGGTGTGTAGTCCAAATGGTCCAGGTAAGAAGGTCCAATGCGTTTAGAGACCTCCGGTGTCTCTTCTTCTAGGCTTGTGTAGAGGTTCGACCAGATAATAAATAGTAACAGAGGTTTTGCTGCAGGGCAAAATGTGAACTTCCCGGATCAAACTATTTTCTATTATTAATCTATATTTTCTGCCATTTGTATCAGTAATGTTTCTTTAGAATGAAGATTACTGTTCTTGAGCCTTCTCCTACTAATCCTGACAGTAGTTAATAATCTCCAGCCATATCCCCTCCCTTCAGCTTCATCCTCCCTTGTGTCTCTCAAGCCTTATTCCTCTGTGCCTCTTCAGCTGCCTTCTGTCTCTCCAGCCCTAGCTCCCCCAAAGTGTATTTCCAGCAAGCTCCACGTGTCTTTAGCAATAGCCTCCAGTGTCCCACCAGCCCTAGCCCACCAGTGTCCCTCTAGTCCTAGACCCACAATGGCCCTCCAGCACTAAAGGGGTCTGCAGCAGATATTGGAGATATATGCTGCTGACCCCCTTTTTTTTTTTTTTGATAAATGTATTTATTGTTTTTTTGTATATAAACAGAGAATACATCCATGTGGAGAAAACATCACATATATAGTATTTGTAGGTACATATGGTAATACAAACAAGTAAGTGTTTTACAATAGTTAACAAAGACCATTTATGTACCCTTGGATTATCAGTACCAATATCCTCCACATCACATATATAGACATCCAGAAATTCCAAACAACAAAAGAACAAAGAAGACCTTTTAGAAAACATATGAATGGGAAGAATGAGGGGAAAGAGAAGTAGAAGTAGGGAGGTAGATATTTAGGGATAAATAATAAAGACAAATACAAATATACTCAAAATAAAAATATATATAGTTGGTCTTGCATTCCTATTTATCCTGACTACATTGCAAGAAAGAATAACGGTCCATACCAGACTACAAAAGTGCAAAGGTCTGTCTTCATGCGTTCCAAGTTAGACAGTTTTCTCGAATAAGCCAGCTGTAATTATTTTTAAAATATACGCCAGTTCAAAGACAAGTGGGGGGAGAGACATTACCATCACCCAAAGCCGGTCTAGCCAAAGGAAAATTTTTTGGAGTTAGTGTTAATAATCAAGGTACCTATGTGATCAACCCATGCAAATAAGGGAAAAACTATTTCCGAGGGGTCTCTAGCACTGATAGATGTGATCTTGCATTTCCAGAGGTTTTGTGGAAATAAAGCACCCCATTTCAAAAGGAATTTCGCCGTTCCTCTTTGCGGATCAGATGCGAGTTCATATTTATCAAAAAACATATACCTCAACAATAAATCATCTAATTCCCTCAAGGATGGAGTATGTTTGACTATCCATGAATACAATATGACTTTTTTAGCTGCAGTTACAAAAATGTTCAAAAAAGGGATCATACCCCTCTGCGTGGTATCTAAACTCCAAGAGTCAAACTTAGCAAAAAGCAATGGGATCGGGTCTAGAAAGATACCTAAGTGAAAGGCATTATTAAGGTAATTTATAATTTTATGCCAATATTTTTTAATATGTCCACAGGACCAAAGATTATGCAATAAAGAAGCCGAGGATGCGCAACATTTTGGACATTTACCAGATTCCTCAGTTATATAATGCTTTCGTTGACTTTGTGAAATATACGCCCTATGAACTGTCTTTACAGGAATTTCCTGTAATACAGAAGTGCGCACAGTGCGCACAACCATATCATATCTTTGAAATAATACAGTCTCATCCGTTATATACGGAATATCTGTCAGCCACGCCTCATATACTTGTTTCTGGAGTTTTAAAGATAAGGGGCTCATTAGTTTAGCACAGGGGTTCTCAAACTCGGTCCTCAGGACCCCACACAGTGCATGTTTTGCAGGTAACCCAGCAAGTGCACAGGTGTATTAATTACTCACTGACACATTTTAAAAGGTCCACAGGTGGAGCTAATTATTTCACTTGCGATTCTGTGAGGAGACCTGCAAAACATGCACTGTGTGGGGTCCTGAGGACCGAGTTTGAGAACCTGTGGTTTAGCATATAAAAACCTAGGTTTATATTTATTATTAATATAGGAGGTAAATACTGTTTGAAGAACATCTGAGGACCCCTTCATGTCTAATTCAGTCGGTAGGGACAATGCGTAGTGAGTGAGTTGCATGATTGCGAATAAACTGTTGCTCGGCAAATTAAATTCCGATTGCAAAACTTGAAAAGACTTAACCCCACCCCCAGGGTCGAAAACTTGGGCAATCATCCTGAGGCCCTTGGTGATGAGCCTCTGACAAGCTGGGTTCTCAATCCCCGGTGTGAAAGCGGGATTTCCCCATATTGGTAACCATTCCTTCCTAGTATTGGTCCTATGTAAGTTAACATTTACAGTATGCCAGGCATTATAAATGTCTCTAAATAGTTTATTAGTTTGAATAGATTTAGGTAGGAATGACTTAGAGGTTTGTAGAAGGGCCCCTGGAGAATAAGGTGTAAACATCTCACAATCTAACTTATAATCGATATATGTGCTACGTTCCATTAACCAATCAAGTGCTACACGAAAAAGAAGTGTTCTAGAGTATTGAGTCAAATCTGGAAATCCATAACCACCATCAGGCTTACGGCAGCTCAATTTCCAGAAAGCTATTCGAGGTTTTCTAGATCACCAAATACATATTGAGCAGGCCGAATTAAGGTGTTTGATATCTTTTGTCGTCAATTTAAGGGGGAGCAGCTGCATAAGGTTAGTTAATTTCGGCAATAGGACCGTCTTAAATACTTCAATCCTTCCTAAGAGGGTCAAAGGAAGATCATGCCAGTTTTTCATTGATTGTTACTATTTTACTATAGCTGGAGTGTAGTTCAATTTATACAAATTATTTAAATCATTTGGGATATTTATCCCTAGATATTTAACGTGGGAAGATACAATTTTGATATCAGCTATGTTTTTAACACATGGCAGGATCGGGGTCTCACCACCTAGAATAAGCAATTCTGATTTAGATACATTAATCCTATATCCAGAGATCTCACCAAATTTATCAATAATATCTATGGCTTGGGGAATCGAATGTTCTGGGTTGGATAAAAATAAGAGCATGTTGTCGGCAAATAACGACACTCTCAAGTCACATCTGCCTATCATAAAACCCTGAAACAATGGGGAGTGTCTGAGGGCCACAGCCAAAGGTTCAAGTGCTAGGATAAATAATAACGGAGAAAGAGGGCATCCTTGTCTGGTGCCCCTCCTTGTCGGAAAGGGGTCAGAGAGTAGGCCGTTACATAAAATATGGGAGGATGGATTTGTGTAGAGAGTCTGGAGAAAAAATATGAATTTTTGTGGAAATGAAAACCGGGATAATGTCATATATAGGTGGTCCCAGTGCACCATGTCAAACGCCTTTTCAGCGTCGAGGGAAAGAATGGCTCTTGAAGTAGTCGACATGGAGCACTGGGTCCCACCCACCGCAACAAGATGACGACGGATATTAGCCATAGGATTTCTACCCGCCACAAATCCCGTCTGATCATTATGTATGAGGGACGGCATAAATGGTTTCAGCCTATTAGCCAAGATTTTAGTTAAGAGCTTATATTCAACATTTAAAAGGGAAATTGGCCAATATGAACCCGGATCAGAGGGGTTCCTACCTGGTTTAAGGAGGACTCTGATATTGGGAGTATTAAAATACAATGGCAGTGTCCAAGACTCCAAAATGGAATTAAAGACAGCTACTAGGGTCGAAATAATCTTGGGTGCCAATAATTTATAGAATTCTGTTGTAAACCCATCTGGGCCAGGGGCTTTGCCCTGTTTTAGTTGAGAAATGGCAGATGTGACTTCATCACTGGTGATGGTCTGTATTAATACCTCTCCCATATTTGAAGGCATTTGTGGCAAAGGTAGTTTTTTCCAAAATTATGTCCCTGTGTCCTCAGGAGGACTTGGAGCAGAGTATAGTGATCTATAAAAACGTTGTAGAACTAGTGCAATTTGAGAATTTGATGTAGTTAGGGAGCCTGAATCTGTCATCAAAGGGAAAATAACTGAAGGTGCCTGTCTACCTTTTAGCAAATTGGACATCAGCCTACTTTGTAAGATTTAAAGTTCCGAGTGAAGGTGTAAGAGGTTTCTAATTTAATAAAAATACTTTCAAACTGCCTCCGAGCTAGGTCGTAGGCCATACGAGACTGTGGCGAGGGGTGAGATTTAAAAGAATTAAAGGCAGCAGAAAGGAGATCTTGTGCCGATGAGTATGCCAGAAGATCCCTTTTCTTGTGTGCAGTCGTATGCGCTATAATGACTCCTCGAATCATAGCCTTAAATGCTTGCCAAAAGAGAATTGTATTACTGTGTTTTGTTTCTAGATTTATAGATTCAAAGTCATCCCAGGCTTGAAAAATTACATTTTTCAAGGTAACAGAGTTTGTCAAGGAAGAGGGGCACCTCCATCTAATAAAAGTCCCCCTCTCACCGACTGTGTGTAATTCTATCCAAACCACTGCGTGATCCGAAATCGTTATGGGTTCAAGTTTAGCAGAAGCAAGTTTAGGCAATAAAATTTTTTAAATTAAAACATAATCTATTCTTGACATTGTGCCCCGTGCCGCTGATAAACAAGAAAATTCTATGTCTGTTGGGTGTAGTACACGCCAGGAATCCATTAAGTCCAATCTCTTCACCAATTCTGGGACTCCCAATTTCGGTAGCAGAGATTGTCTATCTAAGTTAAGAAGGGAAACAAGATTCATATCACATCCTATAACTGTGGGTAAATGGATATGAGAAAGCAATAACGTGATAATCTTCGTCATGAAGACCTGAGAATAGACATTAGGGGCGTAGATCGAGACACAGACGAATGTATGAGTTTCGATGACTACGTGACAGAACACAAACCTACCTAACGGGTCTATACATAACTCAGACACATCAATCTGGAGCTGTTGTCTAGCTATTATCGCTACCCCATGTGCTTTAGAATTATAAGGCTATGACCGTCCAGCCTAGAATATTGAGCTTGAGAACCTCACTCTGGTTGAGGTGGGATTCCTGCAAGCAAACCACATCCAAACGCAGCTTGCGAAGATATAGTAATAAGGGGGGTACTCACGGGAGAGATGTATGCTGAGCGATCTGAACACAGACCGCTCAGACACATCTCTCACCCCGCTTAGCGCAGCGCGATGTGCTGAGCGAGGGGGAAAGCCGACGGGGGGCCGCTCACTTCACACAACGGTGAAGTGAGCGACCCGCTAGATTGAGCCTGCATGCAGGCTCAATCTAGCACAGGCAATAGCGATGCGCAGGGCCGCGCATCGCTATCGCTGGGGGGCATACACACGGCAGATTCGTGCTTAAAATCTAAGCAATCTAGTCAGTCAGTCAGTTATGGGATGTGGATTTTTTAAGGTTGGCCACATCAGCAAATGTGTCTCCCATCCTTTGTTCTACCGTAAGTACTCTCTGGGTGAGTTGAGCCAGTTGTTTATTAATGTCTGCGGTCTGCTGTTTAAACATGGGACAAATGGCAGCTGTAATAGCACTGATCATAGCTGTGTGTGAGAACTGCGTGTCTGCAGGAGATAATACCTTCTCAGAGGTCGGTAAGGAGTCAGGGATCGAGTCTCTGTCTGAGGAATCCTCCTGGTGTGCCCCACTAGCTGTGTCACCCGTAAGAGGGAGGGCATCATCATGCTGACGGTGGCGAGAGACGGCGTCCAGCGCCATCTTGTCCTGTGTGCGGCGCCTTTCCTTGTCCCTCCGGGTGCGCGTTCTGCTGCTGGGCATCGCTGGGAAATGTTTTTCTGGAGATACAGTGAGCGGGTGGTCAGGGCTTGCTACGGGAGGCTCAAAGCCGTGATAAAAGGCAAGCAGGCGCGTTGGTTAGCGGAGCTCCTCTGCTCAGCTGCCGTCCATGCAGGAGCCGGAAGCGGAAGTCTGTTCCCCTTTTTTTCATGCAAAAGTAGCCAGAAAGACTCTCGCCCCCTTAGACATTAGGGATCCTGGATGAATCATGAGACTGATTAGAAACGATACATCCAGTATCCGGGGGTAAGTCACATGATTATCCTGACCTTTGACCCCCATGATGTCAGATACATCTATTAGTGTGTGTTTTTTTAGTTTATATATGAATTAAGCTGTTTATTACTATCATTGTCACTGTGGGTTTGCCTCCTATTCACTTTTAATTATATATAGATTGCAGAGAATAGTTGTTTGTACTCTAAATGTGGATGATTAAATGAAATGTTTGCACTGCACCTGTTGGGCATCAGGTCATTAAAGGGGTTTAAATAGATCCCACATTCAGATTGAGCTTTACTTCTGACGAAGCTAGGTGACCGAGCCTAGGGAAACGCGTTAAGTGTCAAGCTGCCATCACCATTTGTGTCCTGCGCCTTAAAGAATCCTGATATGGACATTTAATCCTTGCATTTGGAAATCTTCCCTGTGGGACTGCACCATACAGCACCGATTGGAGAGACCCAGCTTCATCACAACTGTCACAGCTTGCTTGCTGTTCATTTTTTTCAAGCCTCTGGAAGTCTCTGTCGCTATGGGTAACATCAGCTGTATTTAAACATCATTTTCCCAGGGAACCATAAACATTGCATTAGTCTGGGATCCTTTTTTGGACACTCACTAGCAGCTAGTACAATTTCATTCTCAGCTCAATTTATACCCTAATTCATGTTTTTATTGGATTAATCCTTTTTATATGCCATATGTGTTGTTTAGTCAATAAATTACATGTTTTCTATTAATCTATCCACAGTTGTCTATTAATATTGGAGAAACACATAGCGCCAGTATAATTACCTTTTATAGATTATGCAAAGGCTGCGCTCAGCCTGTTGTGGAAGGAGTGTGACACTCTAAAGGTCGTACTTTGCTGACAAATGAAGGTAACTGAGGAATATTATGTTTGCCAGCAAATTAAGGTATTTTAGAGATGTTTTCTAAATATGTCACTTGTTGAAAAAATGAAAATAGTCAGAGATGTTAAAATAGATACTTTACTCAATTGATTAAAAATTACTACAAGTTCTCAACTTGGCAAATATGTACTAATTGATAAATAACAATCAATCTTGTGGATACCAAGCGCTTTGTGAGTGAACCTGTATGTGATTGTATAACTGGGATGAGTGAGTGATAAAAGAAAATGTGGGAAATGAAAAGAGGAAAGAATGGGCAAGTAGAGGAGTGAATGATAGTTTTGGATATTGATATCTGAAATGGTGTATTTAGGGGATAACCGCTTTATGCAGAAGTGGTATGTAGCAGTCCCAGAGATGTTTCTAGATTTATGTCTAATATGGATACAGTCTCTTGCTGAACCGTTGCGGTTACTTAGTCTCTGTTAGTGAATGGACTGTGATCTTGATCGTTGTAATCTTTCAAAAATGGATAAATGAATTTAAGTTGTGAGTGGCGGCGTCCCGCTCACTCACCAGTACCTTGTGATCGCGGTGTCCTGCCGAGCTGTCTGCCTGCCCCCGGGTGCCTGTGTGCTCCGGACTATCCGTCCTCCGCTCTGGGACCGCCGTCCAGGGGATCGTTCCCAGCGGAGAGTCGGATGTGGTCTGGGGAGAGGGGTTGGTGCCGTCTGGCTTGTGCAGCCTTTCCTGGCCAGCTACTATCCAGTACGGAGGCTTACCAATGGCGGCCACGGGGACTGAGCTTCTCCTCTCGGTTTGTTGCTGCCGCTGGATTTTCCTGGGTCGGTCCGTGCATGGATCTGCTTTGCTTGTTGTCACTGTCTCTCCCTCTCCAACACGTTTCAACCAATTACTGGTCTCTTTGTGTTCAGTAGTTATAGTAACCGGAGCTAATTGATGTATACACTTGACTGGTTGTTCCTGTTGTCAATCACTCTGCATTTTACTCACATTCTGCTGCGTGTCTAATGTCTATGTATTTATATTAAGAAATGGTATAAGGTAGACCTATGAACATAGTATAGAATAAGAGTATAGCGGAAAAAAGTAAAAGATGACTAACAGTGAGGGTTTAAATTTGTAGTAAGTGTATATAATATCTTTGTTGAGAAATGATAGGGTTAAATAAAGTATTGTGTGGATTGACTATTAATTATATACTTGCATGCGGTATTGAAACTATAAATATTATAATAAATATATAATCAATATATAATCATATGCGGTCTTGAGATTATAATATGTTATCAAGTTATTGATAAATGTATATAGGTAGTCATTCCGAGTTGTTCGCTCGGTAATTTTCTTTGCATCGCAGCGATTTTTCGCTAATTGCGCATGCGCAATGTTCGCACTGCGACTGCGCCAAGTAAATTTGCTATGCAGTTAGGAATTTTACTCACGGCATTACGAGTTTTTTTCTTCGTTCTGGTGATCGTAATGTGATTGACAGGAAGTGGGTGTTTCTGGGCGGAAACTGGCCGTTTTATGGGTGTGTGTGAAAAAACGCTGCCGTTTCTAGGAAAAACGCGGGAGTGTCTGAACAAACGGGGGAGTGTCTGGGCGAACGCTGGGAGTGTTTGTGACGTCAAACCAGGAACGAAACTGACTGAACTGATCGCAGTTGCCGAGTAAGTGTGGAGCTACTTAGAAACTGCTAAGAAGTGTCTATTCGCAATTCTGCTAATCTTTCGTTCGCAATTTTACTATGCTAAGATTCACTCCCAGTAGGCGGCGGCTTAGGGTGTGCAAAGCTGCTAAAAGCAGCTTGCGAGCGAACAACTCGGAATGAGGGCCATAATCCTGCTATCGTAAGGTTAAAGTGAACATACGGTCTTGAGACTATAATAAATCTATATTTACTGTATGTGCGGTCTTGAGACTACAACATGCTATTGGTGGATGTATAGTCTTGTGTGTAGTCCTAGTGTTGTATGGCTAGGGTAAATTTATATTGGGTATGTGTTAGGTGGAAAAATAAATGTTTCATTGTCAGTGGATAGTGTATCTGTTGATTGAGTATATTGTGTCAATTGTGAATAATGTATCAACTTGACAATTGCTAGAGTGTTGAATGCTATGTTTCTAATGTGAAAGGTTTACAATATTGCGCTGTATTGGGAATATTGCATTGTGTTGGAAGCTTGATGGTCTTTGTGATATCAGCAAGTTTACACATAAAAGGGGCAATATTAGTTACCAAATTAGGGATTGCCAATATTCTATCTCTATGTGTGGTATACCTCTGTACTTGTGCTTTGTAAGATGGATATGGTTGAACAATATCAAAAGAAATTAGTTGATGATTTTTTTCTGCATCGATATATGAGATTGTGTCACTGTGTATATGTATATGAAATGTCCTTGATAAATCAGACTGGTTAATAGGTGTATATAAGGTTGATATGTCATGTATAATATAGGAAGTAGGTTTTAGCTTTCTTGTTTAATTCCATGTGTATGTGTTGATCTATCGTATTCCATTTTCCTTTTGTTTTCATTTTCAATTTTACTTCTTGCATGTGATTGATTTAATTTCATTGTCTAAGTTCAGTCCATTTGGTGCATAAGTTTTTAGGTCGTACATCCATCTTAATTCAAGTTTATTTATTTTCTGTATGAAGTCGCCCCCTCTCCAGTTCGGTTTCACTTCCTGTATACCCACAAATGGTAGTGTGCTTGGATCGCTGTTGTGATTCTCTTTGAAATGTCTAGATAGGTTATGATCCGCTAAGCCTTTCCTTATATTTCTTAGGTGTTCATTGATGCATATCTTCAGTTTCCTGTTGGTTCTTCCGATGTATTGGTGAAGACATCCACATTCTAACAGATAAATAATTCCTTTTCTGTTGCATGTAATGATATCCCTGATCTTGTATTCTTTGTTCGTGATGGAAGAGTTGAATGTTGTCATCGGTTTTGTGCTGTTGATCTTCTGATTTTTGCAGCCTTCACATGTGCCACAAAAGTAAAACCCTCTTGGTGCTGGAATGTTGTTTATAGTCTTCTGTTTGGATCTGGTGGGTTTGATGTGGCTCTGGAACAGTTTCTGTCTCAAATCCGGAGCTTTTCTAAATACGGTTTTGGGTATTTCAGAAAGATCATCTGCCAGTGTGTCACCTTCCATCAGTATGGGCCAGTTCTCTTTTAAGACTTTTTTGAAGTTGTTTTGATTGCTGTGAGTAGTCTGTAATGAATAGAACTTCTTTATTTTCTTTTTCTTTTTGTTCTTCTTATATGTTAGAATATCTGTTCTTTCCATCTGTTCCACCTCTTGGTAGGCTTGTTCAATTAATTGTCTGTTATATTTATTTACCTCAAATTGTAGCGCTAGTTCTTGTCCTTGTATTCTGTAGTCTTCTATCTTTGTGCAGTTTCTTCTTAATCTAACAAATTGTCCTCTGGGTACTGTCTTCAACCAGTTTGGATGGTGACAACTTGATGATAAAATGAAGCTATTCACATCTACTGTTTTTCTAAATGTATTTGTGTGGATCCTGCCTTCTTCTAGGTAAATCTTGAGATCTGGACTCTCAACTTCTTTTTTACTATATTGTGTGGTGGATATCAAATTGTTGTCGTTCTTGTTCAGGGTTTTGACAAATTCTAGCAGGGTGTGTTCTTCCCCTCACCAAACGCAGAAGACATAATTTATATATCGGGTCCAGAGTACGAGATTTGACCCACGGTCTTTGGACCATATATGGTGGTCCTCCCACCAACTCATGAATAAAGTTGGCGTAGCTTGGGGTAAATCTCATAACTATTGCTGTGCCGGTTATTTGTAAAAAGTACCTGTCATCAAACCAGGCATAGTTGTGTGTAAGAATGAATTTGATACTTTCCAAACTGAAGTCTCTGTATTGTTGAGTCTTTATCTAGATGGTTTTTGATGCTGTAAATGCCTTGATTGTGGTTAATCACTGAATAAAGTGAAGTGACGTCTGCCGTGAACAACCAGTAGTCATCTTCCCATACTAAATCTTTCATAATGTTAAGGATGTGGGTAGTGTCTCTTAAATATGAGGGCTGTTGTTGTACATAGGGTTGTAGAAAATTGTCCAGGTATTCTGATAGGTTCGAGGATAGTGATCCAATTCCTGAAATGATTGGCCTTCCGGGTGGATGTAATGGGTCTTTATGAATTTTTTGGTAAGTTACAGAATACTGGGATCACTGGATTACTGGTGGATATGTACTTGAATTCTTGTGGTTTGAGTATTCCTGTTTCTAATCTATCTTGGAGGTGAATATTTAATTGTTTCTTAAATGCTTTTGTCGGATCTTGTTTCATTAATTTGTAGGTTGTAGTGTCATTAGAATCCGATTTGATTCCTCCATGTAATCTGTCTTGTTGAGGATAACTATTCCCCTACACTTGTCCGTCGGTTTGATTATGATGGAGTGGTGTTCTTGTAGTTCTTTAAGTGCCAGGGATTCCTTCTTGGTCATATTTCGATGTATCTTTTTTGCTTGTAGTTATCTTCTCTATATCTTTTTCTACCATTTGTGTAAATGTTTCTATCTGTGCTCCTTTGAGGTGTCTTAGAATAAAATCTGAAGGTGGCTTCAGTTCTGTATGTTTGAAAATGGATGTTTCTTTGTTATTTCTTATTTCTGCTGGTTTTGTGTTTGTGTAGCATTTTACCCTAGCCATACAACACTAGGACTACACACAAGATTATACATCCACCAATAGCATATTGTAGTCTCAAGACCGCATAAATATAGATTTATTATAGTCTCAGGACAGTATGTTCACTTTAACCTTATGATAGCAGGATTATACACATTTATCAATAACTTAATAACATATTATAATCTCAAGATCGCATATGATTATATATTGATTATATATTTATTATAATATTTAGAGTTTCAAGACCGCATGTAATTATATAATTAATAGTCAATCCACACAATACTTTATTTAACACTATAATTTCACAATAAAGATATTATATAC
Source organism: Pseudophryne corroboree (assembly GCF_028390025.1). NCBI lineage: Eukaryota > Metazoa > Chordata > Amphibia > Anura > Myobatrachidae > Pseudophryne > Pseudophryne corroboree. Next base: position 478,154,392 of record NC_086450.1, read on the forward strand.
ACTTACTACAAATTTAAACCCTCACTGCTAGTCATCTTTTACTTTTTTCCGCTGTGCTCTTATTATACACTATGTTCATAGATCCACCTTACACCATTTCTTAATATAAATATAGACCGCTTCAAAGACGTTAGACATGCAGCAGAATGTGGCTAAAATGCAGAGTGATTGACAACAGGAACAACCAGTCAAGTGGATACATCAATTAAAATGGACCAATTAAACGGCTCCGTTTACTTTAACTACTAAACACAAAGAGACTACACTACCCACAATTCCCAGAAGAAGACCAGTAATTGGTTGAATCGCGTTGGAGAGGGAGAGACAGTGACAACAAGCAAACCAGATCTATGCACAGACCGACCCAGGAAAAGCAGCGGCAGCAACAAACCGAGAGGAGAAGCTCAGTCCCAGTGGCTGCGTTGCTAAGTCTCGCAGCGGAGGACAGATAGTACAGAGCACACCGGCACCCGGGGGCAGGTAGACAGCTCAGCGGGACACCGCGATCACAAGGTACTGGTGAGTGAGCGGGACGCCGCCACTCACAACTCCACAACTTAAATTAATTTATCCATTTTTGAAAGATTACCACGATCAAGATCACAGTCCATTCACTAACAGAGACTTAGTAACTGCAACGGTTCAGCAAGAGACTGTATCCATATTAGACATAAATCTAGAAACATATCTGGGACTGCTACATACAACTTCTGCATAGAGCGGTTATCCCCTAAATACACCGTTTCAGATATCAATATCCAAAACTATCATTCACCCCTCTACTTGCCCATTCTTTCCTCTTTTCATTTCCCACATTTTATCACTCACTCATCCCAGTTATACAATCACATACAGGTTCACTCCCAAAGCGCTTGGTATCCACAAGAGTTATTGTTATTTATCAATTAGTACATATTTGCCAAGTTGAGAACTTGTATAAACTTTTAATCAATTGAGTAAAGTATCTATTTTAACATCTGACTATTTTCGTTTTTCAACAAGTGACATATATTTAGAAAACATCTCTAAAATACCCTCATTTGCTGGCAAACATAACATTCCTCAGTTACCATCATTTGTCAGCAAACTACGACCTAAAGAGTGTCACACTCCTTCCACAACAGGCTGAGCGCAGCTCATCAGAAACATTATATTTGGCCACTTGTGGGTTTATTACCTAGTTATGAGCAGCAGCGAGTGTTATTAGCTAAACTACGGCACAGTGCCCAGGTGCATATTACTAATATTTCTATATCTAATGGGACATAGCTGCACTCACCCCCAGCACTGTGTCTCCCCCCAGCCCCCCGCCCCCTTCCCCATGAACACACACACACACACACACACACACACACACACACACACACACACACACACACACACACAATGTCTCTGCTGCCCTGGTTAATTTTGGTTCATTTTTTGGCACATTTATTATATTTTCATTTTTAAGCAGTATATCAGTTACCCAGGATATCTGATACCAGTGATAAAACAAAACAAATCCTATCCCAGCTTCCTCTCCTCTCGTCTCTCCAGTGTCACAGAGGACATTAATATACACACAGGGAAACCAGATATTGCCCAGATTTGCATGTCTGACCCTGCTCCGTGCTCCCTCTGCCCGGCATGTAATCATTACACCACTGGCACTTGTCACATCTGCTGTCATTATATTAGTAAGGGAAACAGGACAGGTCGCCCGGCTGTGCAGAATGCAGCTGTCTGTGCAGAGTGTGATAAGCATCATTTTATCTATAATCGGGATACATGGAATCATCATAAACTCCGCCATCCTCTCTGTGTACATCAGACTCTGGAGAACGAGCAATAGACTCGTAGCCAGTGACCCAATCCTGCTCTCTATGGCTCTCACCAATCTCCTCCTGGTGTGCCAGTTGTTGGTGAGCAATTACTTGTCTTTTCACACTCAAATGAACACAAGAATTTTATTGTTTTTGAGTTATGTCCTGTTTGTCCTACAGAATATGAGTTTTTGGAACACCGCCTGGCTTTCCATCTGCTACTGTGTGAAACTCGTCACCGTTACCCACCGGATCTTCCTCTGGGTGAAAATGTGGTTTCCCTCTTCCATCACCAAACTCCTCATAGGATCAGCAATATGTTCAGTTCTGGTGACTTTGCCAATTTTCTGGACAGCAGAGATGATGTTTCCACATAAAACAAATATTACTGATGGGTCAATAGGTTTTGCAATGACGGTAAATGTCCTTTACACTGTGACTAATATGCTGCTGAGTTACGTCCTGCCCTTTACCCTGACTTTCACCTGTATTGGGCTCAGTGTGACGTCTCTCCTGCACCTTGTCTGGAGGATCAGGCAGAACGTGTCCCAGGACAGCTCATCCCCTCAGCTCCAGGCTCTTGTTCGGGCGGCTGTGACAATGACGCTGCGTGTGGTGTTGGACCTGATCTTCCTTATTATCATTATTTACATGTTTGCTGTGTCGTTCTATATGAGTCCAGTGATGGATACATTATTCTTGGTGTTCCTCTACTCATATCCATCAGTACAATCTTTTATACTAATCTTTGGAAACCCCAAATTAAAGAGAAGTCTCTTCAGATGAGAATTTACCTTGTTGTCATTAGATGACACAGAGGACCTGTAGCTGAGTATTATGCAGTAATTATATCTTACACATTCTTAGCAGCTTAAAGAAAAATAGATTTTAGGATTTTTTTTAATCTTTCCTCTATTATGTAGTATATGTGATATTGTTTGTGTAATATATTAAGAAAAGAAATGCACATAAATTACCATTGTAGTCCATTGTTAGTTTCAATATTGTCTCCTACTTGCTGTCTTCTGATAACCCCAGGCTTCTAAGGTAAATCTTGGTGGAAGGCTGTAACCCAAAGTACAGTGCCCCTAGCATTGCCCCCCTCCCCCCCCAAGCTGGGTGAGAGTAATGATGGAGATGTAGTATAGAAACTGTTAGTCACTTTGTACATCTCTCCGCTCCTGTTACATCACTACATGATGATTGCTGTGTCACACTGTCCTGCAGAAGGCTACATAGTGTCATATTCCCATCACTGCTGTGTCCTGTCACTGACCAATAGCCGCCCTGCACACAACTTCAGACACTAAGTGCCTGGTACTTACCACAACGCTACTAGCCGCCACCTACATTAGGGTGATAATAACTTAATTGACACTAACAAGCTTCTCGCTTCAATAAGGGAAAGATCCACTTAGCACCGAAGGCCCAAATAATAATGTATAGTCCTATACTGCCTGGCGGGGGGGGGGGGGGGGGGGGGGGGCAGCCGTAGACAGAAGTGGCTGTAGACTGGAAGTGATGGGTATTATGGGAAGAAGTGCTGAGATACTCACACTACTGTACATGGCCCAATGTATTGTGTCAGTGGAATCAGGATTAAATACTGATGTCGGGATCCTGATGTATGAAATCCTGACATGGGTGAGCAAAGGGTATTACCCCCTCTCCTCTACCCCCTAACCCTCTGGCCCCGCAGACTAAACCTAACTTTTACCTTTAGTGCCTTACCCTAACCAACCCCAAGGGGTGCCTAATCCTAACCCTTCTATCCCACAGCCAAACCCTAACCCTAACCCCCCCCCCCCCCCCCCGCAGCTTAACTCTAACCCTTCAGGGTGGCGCCTAAACCCCATATGTTATGTTTTAAAAAATACACCACTTTACTGTTGCCAATTGGTGTTGAATGCTTGTGATGTGTCCCAATCAAATGCACAGAAATTATAAATGTGTTGTCTGTAAATAGATGTTAAATATTTTTTAAATATTGATTATTTTATCCAATTTAGTTATAAATATGTATTCAAACTTCAAAAAGATATGCAATTAATTGTAATCATTATTTTTAAGTAAAAGTAAATGTACATATACTGATGGATCCTCATTCATCGTTGCAGTTTCGCCACCTAAACTGAGTATTTGTCGCGCGTTAGCTATAGCTCGAGTTGTTGAGGTATTGCACAGAGAGGCGCGTTAAGGTGCGACAACATACATAGCATGCAATACACATCTTCACCACTGGGTGGCTAATGCTCCACTAATCCAGTACAGTAAAGCGAATAGCAGAAGATGGATATACAGTACAGTACAGTAATCGTACGGTAATAGTGTACTCTCAGCAAGCTATGGCAAATTGGCAGTTACAACTGTAATGTTATACACACAGACCAAAGGTAACATGGAGAAGGACTATCAGGAACTTGAAGTGTATAGAGTACTGTAAATAAACGAGTGCTGTAGAAAATTTTCATTCTCTGTCAGGACCAAAAAAATAAATCAATTAATAACTTTGTATAAATAGCTGTGTGATTCCAACTCTATGGCTGAGTGTAATGATTTATTTTCCTTTAGAGAGCTGTGTAGAACTCTGAACTGTACTTTTCTTTGTGTGCATTGGAGACCCTGAGCCAATCTACAGATGTGTCCTCTTACATCCGTGCTGCAGTCACGGTAAATAGCCCTTGAAGTCACACCATGCCGGCAGAGGGACTCGGCAGCGCTGATCATCTTTTTTTGTTTTTCCCGCGAAAATGCGTCTTAGACGCAAAGTAATGTAATAGGACGCACAAGTAGCTTCTGCTGATTAAAATGATATGCAGCATGTCTCTATTCTGTGTGTGACTGTGACTGTATTTGCATAGAAAATGCTCTGCTACAGTGTTTCCCTGGAAAACACTGTAACGTTTCATTTCGGATGCAGATAAGAGCCGCTATTACACATAGAATATTGGCATGCTGCATATCATTTTAATCAACGGAAGCTGCTTGTGCATCCTATTGCATTACATTGTGTCTAAGATGCATTTTCAGGGCAAAAGCTGCAAAAAAAGACACTCGGCTCTACCGAGTTCTGCTACAGCATGGCGCAACTTGAATGGCTGTTTAGCGTGACTGCAGCAAGGATGTAAGAGGACATATCTGTAAGATGCATTTACAGCAAGGAAAGATGCCCGACAATAGCAGAGCTGCCCGGCAAATGACGGCTCACTCACGCCAAGCATCTCTAGATCTCTATGTGCATGCACAATGCTGACATGCCTTACAAATGAATGTGCATTCTGTGCCCTCTGGGTTCCCTTCCCCCAACCAAAGCCAGCATGAGCCATTCATTTATATACAGTAGTGTACCGGCCGTGTTGTGTATGTCATTTACTAAGCAGTACACCCAGTCCGTGATATCACAAGTCTCACAGAGGGAGGGATTAGTGGTGGGGGAGGCTGCATATTAAAGCAATGGGGAGGCCCAGGAAGAAGTGCAGTAACTCAGTCTCATAAAGATAATACTATCGTAATTTGTAGTCACACTTGTATATATGTGTAATAAGTAGCACCTACGTTTTTTTTCTAATTTCGACTGTATACGTGTGGGCATGTCTGAGACTGTATGACGTCACTTGTTTTTTCAAAATTAGAAAAAAAAAATGGAGGATGACAATTTATACACAGATATACAAATGTGTCCTTTGCGGGAATCGAACCCTAGCTCACGGGCATGGTAATAGGACGCACAAGCAGCTTCCGAATTATAATGATATGCAGCATGTCTATATTCTGTGTCTGACTGCGGAGTAATGTTGCCCATACCAACCAATCAGATTAAATATATATATATATATATATATATATATATATATATATTCTTCTAGAAGCAGCTAGATAAATGTTAAGTAGAAACTGAATGGATAGAGATGCTATTACTCACCACATTTTCGCGATACAAAAATGCAGAAAAGACGATCTGTGCTACCGAGTCCCGCTTCCGGCGTGGCGTTACTTCAAGGGCTGTTTAGCGTGACTGCAGCAAGGATGTAAGTGGACACATCTGTAGATTGGCTCAGTGTCTCCAATGCAAGTTTATTGGACACCTTACACATGTGCAATGGTGATTATCAACAGCGACCTCTGGTGCATGATCCCTGGTATTACACTCTCAAGTAACGCCATATGCCATGCTAAACTCTATGCGCCACCCTGCGACAAAACACGCCGCCTTGCGACCAGGCACACTGCGACTCTGTGATCGGGACAATTGCCATAGACAGTATAGAGGAGCAAGGCTCCATCTGTATGTGCCAATATCCCTGAAGTGGTTAACCCTATCCTGCCAGCTGTTGTAATTGTCGGGATACATATAAATTGAAGAGAAAAAGAAAACTTTTTTGGGGGGGCACTCGGTAAACAAATGTTTCTAAAACGTAACTTTTATGAATAGACTAACTTTCAGACAAACACACATTTAACAAATAGAAAAATAGGGGACTTAAAAAGCTAATGCAACCCTATATTAAATTCCAACAATTGTATTGCAGAGTAATGATTCCAACAATTACAGACAAAAGTTTGTTCCATATTTTGCACATGCCTCGGATGGATAATTTTATACAATTAAATGTTTGCATTAAATCCATAAATAATGCAATTACCGCTCTCCAGGATAGCTCTTTAAATCATTGGTTATGCAAAATCAAGAAAAAAGACAATGTATAAATCAACAGTCTCAAAACAATGTGTCAGAAACATAGTATCTCTGTTAGTTCCAAACAATGGTTTGTTCCCAATGGAGAATTGCAAGATAGAACAATACCTAGGTGGCAACATTGCAACTTAATTACAGTCTCTGTAAATTGTTGCAACTTTAATGGAATTGTTTCACATTAGTGTCAAAATCAACAATATACTAGCTGCAATACAAAAAAAAAAAAAAAATATATATATATATATATATATATATACTTGGTAGACCCTTGGCAAAAATACTGTTATATCATCTTCCAATATATATGCATCCAGTCAACTGGATAATAATTAAATAGTTTAAAATTCCATCTATCAAGGAATTATGTAAATTGAGGAATAGGGGTGGGATGTAAGAAAAAGAAAGATCACAAAATGACAATATCTTACACCGCTGCTTCTCACAGTCACACTACCAATTATTGAGACATTGAATGGCCAGTGAGAGAGAGCATATCATGGATCATTGGAACATCAGTCGGTCAGTGAGCGAGTGCAGTTTGTAAACAGTACCTGTTAAAGTACTGTCATGCACCGCTACTTCTCACCATCATATCATAGATCATTGGAACATCGGTCGGTCAGTGAGTGAGTGTAATAAAATTAGAAAGAAGTAAAGTGCTTCTCCTGTCGGTTGCTATTGGTAACCATCCTAATAAATGTGGTGCAGTCAAAAAGAGAGCAAATTTATAAATAGAGAGAAGCAGTAGTTTAAGTTTCTCTAGATGAAAATAAGTCTGAAAAGTGAAAGGCTCTCTAAACATGGCCCTGCACCTCTGCTTTCTGCCATCATGTTTTGAATAATCAAAGCATTGAATGGCTGGTGAGCGAGCGCAAGGGATAGTAAATGAGAGACGAGAAAATGAAAGGAAAAAGTGCTGTAAGTTTAGCAAAATATAAATAGAAAATCAGATGATATATGATTGAAACAAATGCAGCATCTGAAATCTCATAAGTATACTGCATCAATTTAAATCATTATACTCCCCCTAATCAGATTCCTCTCATGATGGATGTTTGAAGGACTTTAGTTTCTGGTATAAGCATGCCTTCTGTCCTTACAAAGCATGGTCAGGTCCACCTACGTGCACAGATGAAGCCATCCTTGCTGAAACTATTTTTGACCCGCATAAACTTAAGTTGGAGCATGACATTGGTCCACTGGAGGATGACCAATGGCTCCAGGTGTTGTGTTCCCTTAAGTACACTACCCCGTGTATCAAGTATCAACAAGTCTTCTTTTTTATCCTTCATAGATCATGTAGAACCACAGTCTCTCTATGTAAAGCGGATTTGAGACCTAGCGCAGTTTGTCCACGATGTGGTGCCCCTGAAGCCGATTTCTGGTACTTACTATGGTTATGCCCAATGGTGTATGCTTTTTGGGGGGCAGTTTGGACAGATATACTACTCACTGAACCGGCCTTATCCCCCATCTCTCCTAAACTGTGTATATTTGCTCTAGACTTAGCGTAAACCTACTCCCCAGCAATACATAAATATGTTCTCTGCCTGACTACCTTGGGAAAAGTACATCCCCAGCCATTTCTCTAACATACCCAGTATTTATTTGAACTATCTATTCATGGTTCAGACTAATTCGTTATCTCTTGCCAAGATTATGTGGCACATATACTACTAATGTCCAGGTAGTATACAATACCAAGGAGAATCTAGCAAAAATATGAGGCAACCATTGGCCTACGCTTAATAACTTGGCCTAGGGCAAGGACTAACCTGAGCCTGGGTGCATGGGATTGTCCTAATATGTACTACGCACAATTATCCCGTACGTATGCACGAATATTCCAGGGTGCGGGATAACCAAAATAATTACAATCAAACCCAGAGCGGCTAGTTGCTAAGCAACCGGACGCATGTGTCACAGTCAGACACTATGCGACTGTTTCTGGCCGGCTATTATAGGCGACGGTTTACACATTGTCGCTATGACTACCAGTGGATAGGCTGCTGCACCTAGGATATAGAGTGCAGCTGCCCGTACCGGCCTATCATGTCGCACCTCACTCTAATATAATAACCCCAGATACAATCTGTGTATTAACTACTCCTTTACTCCCGGGCTACCTTTTGAGATGAGGGTGCTTAGTAACCGGACATATGACACTGAATACCGGACATATGACACTGAATACAGCGGAGATATTGAGATCAACTCCGGTAATAATATGATTATGTTTGGCTGGATACACTCACTGATTAGCCTAATTAGAATTATCACCCAGATCAACTGCAATATGATTATGTTTGGCTGGATACATTCACTGATTAGCCTAATTAGAATTATCAAACAGATCAACTGCAAATGTAGTTAACGAACCCGCTGGACGGGTAGATCGGGGTACCTAACAATGAAATGGAAGGTGCGGACCCGCCCCAAATACACAAGGTAACATATGGCGTTCGGTTGCTTAGCAACATGACGCATAGGTCCCAGCCGGACATGACGTGCCGCCTTTGCCTGGATAGTCAGGGTAACGGCACTGACTTTATACAAGTCGCGTTGGCTAAAAGGTGACAGATCGGCGGCGGTGGGGAGATCAAGTGTAACTGCCCGCACATGCTAGTATACCATAGCTAATCTGGGACAGTAATGATTTCTCTTCCCCAGGGCCGCTGTACGGCGACCAGGGTTGCCTAGCAACCAGATACATTGCGTCTGTTCCGCTGATCACAGCGGAGTTTCTGAAATCAATTCAAGTAATTAATTAGACAACAGTGATTGGCTGTTTGTTACCTAACTGGTATTTAAACCTGGCTCATCACCCAGATGAGTAGCATTGGAAGTGAACAAGCACGCAGGATGGGTGAAACGCGTTTTCCATCTTGGACCAGGGACACTAGGAGTATCACTCAGATCCTGCCAACCCCAGACTGACCCAGGGACCTGGGCAGGGCCCGATATTTTTTGATTTACCAGACATGGCACACCAATTGTAGTAATATTGGTATATGTAATATCTTACATGGAACAGTATTATTTAACTGCACAGGGCATTTCAAATTGAAATCCCTATGAAACCAACAGGTATCAGGGACACTGATACTTTCTGGACATACCCTCTTTCAGTGGCTGTCCATTATAATACAAACAGCCCTGCATTGTGATTCAATTGTTTTTCTGTCTGCATGTGGGAACAGCTGGTCAAATTGAGCACTTACCATTGTCTGTGTGCTTCTGTAATAGATTTGTATTGAAGGCAGAATGTCAGAATACTGAATCTCCACACACTCCATGGAATGGTTTCCCAGTATATTACAGTATTGTGAATTACTAGAGTGTGCATCCAAATATAAAATCTGACTGCAGTGCCTGTGCAAAGACTCAGGTTGATACCTGATATAGTTCTATTCGATTTTTTGTAATCTCCTATCATTTCCTTATATCTGCGGACTCTCATCTATGATTCACAGGTTAACCCTGTGCCTAACGTAGACAGCAGATCCGCAACCTGTTTCTGTTTCTTTACTAAATCTTTGCTAGGTGCACTCTCATTGGTGGGTCGACCAATTTGTGTCTAACAATTACTATCATACCCCACCGACAGAGCCCGATCTCGTCCGATCTTGGAAGCAAAACAGTGGTGGGCTGGGTCAGTATCTGTGAGGGGGACCCCCAGAGAATACCTGGTGTTGTAATTTGTGACCCATCTCGACCATACACCAACAGCAGGATCACCACATTTTCTCTTTTCTTTTCCTTTCCATTCTTCTTCTCTCTTTCTCCTCCTCTTCCTCTGTCCATCTACTCCCCCCCCCCCTTCCTCTTTCCCTCTCTCTTATAATTTCATCTAATTTTTTTCTTGGTTCTCTTCCCTCATATCTAGGGTTAAATCTTCAAAGCTCAATACACACAACTACGAGGCACTATAGAAGGCACCTCCCCATGCACACGTAATTTATTAGGATCCATACTCCTGATAATATTAGTCCAGTCAACCATGACCCAATGAGGTCTTATTAAAACAAGCTTTACTTGTGCTGGTTGGATAGCATTTGGGTGTAGAACCATAGTGTCTACATCTCCCTACAAGTCTATGAGGATAGACTAACCAGAACATTTCCAATTTTTATTCTTTATTCTTTATATTTATTCAAATTTTGTTGTCTATATTCAACTTTATGGTTGTCTACATTCTATCCCAAAGAGATATATGTGGAATTTTGTGTGTGTGTGTGCATATATATATATATATATATATATATATATATTACTATCAATTAACTGTGGTGGAATATGAGAGTGTGGATTCATCTTAAAATGATTAGCTAATAAAAGTTAAGTTTTAATAATTAGTCATATAACCAAATAAATACAGGAGTGCACCCACACAAGAATCTTCTGTAAGCCATTTTCTCTGAAAAGTGATTATAGCAAGGAACTGGTTTGCCTCATCCTCTCTTAACCTTTATAACTTGCGGGCTTTGGATAACGAGGTATCTGGGCATGAAAGGTTTACACACAGATCTAGAGCGACCCTGCCTCATTATTTTAATAAATAGGATAGATGGAACACCTCCAGTCTGGCTACAGCTACGGCGTCTCCATCTCAAATCTCTGATTAATTGAATGTAGGATGAGAAGGCGCCTGATATATTTCTGAGATTTCTAATGTGGTAATTTCTCCTTTTATTTTCTGGTCTACTTTGGCACTTTTTTTCGTTGCTCTGCTTATCTATACTCAATGCTTCCTATGTATGTTATTTTATATATATTTGTGATTAATGACCACGGACAACTTTTCTTATATTCTATATATAAATCTTTGTACTAGTGACAGATTTTCTATGTGTGTGGGTGTCAATATGGATGTGCTGTGCCAACACGCTCACATGAATACTAATTACATTAACTAACTAGGGCAGTATGGATGGTATTCTGGTGAGCATTGCTGCCTCACAGCACCCAGGGTTCAATTCTCACCATGGCCCCAACTGTGTGGAGTTTGTATATTCTCCCAGTGCCTGCGTAAGTTTCCTCCGGGTACTCTGGTTTCTTTCCACAATCCAAAAATGTACTGGTAGTTTAATAGACTCACCAAATGTTTATCTGCCATCAAATTTCTAAGTTAATCCTTCTTTCTTTTTTTCAGCAACTGAGAAAAGAAAAGGCCATGAATGAAGAATTTTCTATCATTACCATAACCAATGCCCCCATTCATTAAAATTTTTAGAATAAAAAAATTAAAATTAAATTGCAACTCACTCTTTCCTTACATCCTCTTATTCTACAGATGTAAAATGCTCATTGCACCTACAGCATGGCCACACGGGCACATGAGGCATGTTGCAGGTGTGACTTAATATGCCATGCTGTGACTAGCCGCAGCCTCCACATTTCTCTATGGCTGTGCGTGTGCAAGCACACGCTCATGTCATAGTTGCGGACATACTAGTCATGTCAGCTTGACAGCAAATAGGATGCACAGTGGCAAAGCTGAGCATGGATACAACTGTAGCTCTTTATTAATGAAAACATTCTTGGTTTCACTTTTCAAAGGGGGCGTATAGTTTCTTAACCTGCCACTCTGCCTGCCACTGCAGCGCCACTCTGTTTTCTAGATGTGCCATGTTTGAAGTTAAACTGCCAAGTGTGTTCCACGCCCTCGGCTGTCACTGAGCTTAGTCATCCACCTACCTCGGTGCCACCTTTGGCCTAAACTGGATGAAAACAATATTATGGGCCGTGAGGTGGTCAAATGAACTGGCAATGACTGGAAATGAATGTTTTTGTGGTTGATAATACTGTGGGAACAAAAACAGGGCCACATTATGTGATTTTAGTTGTATTTAGTTGTGTTTTATCAATTTTTGAAGGAAAAAAAATACTCATCCAAAACCAAAACACGAAGCCGGTTTTGGAAAAACCAAAGCATGAAGTTAACACAGATCCAAAACCAAAACACCGGAGTGGGCGCACATCTCTATAACCAATGTCAATGGACTGTAGTAGAGGTTCAGCAAGAAAGTTTGTATGTCATACGTATGGCACTGTTCAGTGTGGTAGTCTCTGTAAAGCGCTGCGGAATATGTGTGCGCTATATAAATAACTGGTAATAAATAATAATAAATAATAGTCGTAAGGTAATTGATAACAAGGATAAAAAGGTCAATTCATATCAACGATATTCAAGATGAATCATGAGGTAATGGGTGGCAAGAGAGAGAAAATAAATTCATATTTTTGCAATTTGAAAGTAAATGCAATACAGTTATTGATACAAAAGCACACTTGGTGCCCACAGGATGTCTATGTACAAAAATGAAAGATATAAGTGAAGAGCGGGCGTGCTTGGGGTATTCTTAGTCAGGGTCGGTCTGGCCCACAGGGGAACAAGGGAAACCACCGGTGGGCCCCACTGCCTGTGGTCCCTCCTCCTCCTCTAGGGATCAGGTTCCAGACTTTATCCAGGTGCACTTGAGTTATGCATTATACATATGTTACATTATACTTCACAAGAATATGGGTTATTATATATTTACCAAGGGGCACAGAACATGTACTCTGTAATGGTTAGCCAAACCTCTGTGGTGGCTGGCCACACCCCCACTGGAGCCTGGCCACACCCTTAAGCATGGGGCCCTACAATGGCATTCCCCAGGTGGGCCCTTAATGCCTCAGTCCGACACTGTTCTTAGTATTCTTAATATTCACAAGATAAATATTTTGCATATTTAGGCAATAAAAAGCATAGGAAAACATATATAATAATTAAAGAGGTGGCACTCTTAAATGTTCATAAAAACTGGATTGTACCCCAAGTGGATAGGAGGAGCCGCAGGTGTTGCAGAACGCAGAGTACTCGGTATACCCTGCATAGGCTGCTAGGCTTGTACCAGATGGGATGTTGTCCATGGTCCAGTGGTGTGTAGTCCAAATGGTCCAGGTAAGAAGGTCCAATGCGTTTAGAGACCTCCGGTGTCTCTTCTTCTAGGCTTGTGTAGAGGTTCGACCAGATAATAAATAGTAACAGAGGTTTTGCTGCAGGGCAAAATGTGAACTTCCCGGATCAAACTATTTTCTATTATTAATCTATATTTTCTGCCATTTGTATCAGTAATGTTTCTTTAGAATGAAGATTACTGTTCTTGAGCCTTCTCCTACTAATCCTGACAGTAGTTAATAATCTCCAGCCATATCCCCTCCCTTCAGCTACATCTCCCCTTGTGTCTCTCAAGCCTTATTCCCCTGTGCCTCTTCAGCTGCCTTCTGTCTCTCCAGCTCTAGCTCCCCCAAAGTGTATTTCCAGCAAGCTCCACGTGTCTTTAGCAATAGCCTCCAGTGTCCCACCAGCCCTAGCCCACCAGTGTCCCTCTAGTCCTAGACCCACAATGGCCCTCCAGCACTAAAGGGGTCTGCAGCAGATATTGGAGATATGTGCTGCTGTTCCCCTTTTTTTTTTTTTGATAAATGTATTTATTGTTTTTTTGTATATAAACAGAGAATACATCCATGTGGAGAAAACATCACATATATAGTATTTGTAGGTACATATGGTAATACAAACAAGTAAGTGTTTTACAATAGTTAACAAAGACCATTTATGTACCCTTGGATTATCAGTACCAATATCCTCCACATCACATATATAGACATCCAGAAATTCCAAACAACAAAAGAACAAAGAAGACCTTTTAGAAAACATATGAATGGGAAGAATGAGGGGAAAGAGAAGTAGAAGTAGGGAGGTAGATATTTAGGGATAAATAATAAAGACAAATACAAATATACTCAAAATAAAAATATATATAGTTGGTCTTGCATTCCTATTTATCCTGACTACATTGCAAGAAAGAATAACGGTCCATACCAGACTACAAAAGTGCAAAGGTCTGTCTTCATGCGTTCCAAGTTAGACAGTTTTCTCGAATAAGCCAGCTGTAATTATTTTTAAAATATACGCCAGTTCAAAGACAAGTGGGGGGAGAGACATTACCATCACCCAAAGCCGGTCTAGCCAAAGGAAAATTTTTTGGAGTTAGTGTTAATAATCAAGGTACCTATGTGATCAACCCATGCAAATAAGGGAAAAACTATTTCCGAGGGGTCTCTAGCACTGTATAGATGTGATCTTGCATTTCCTGAGGTTTTGTGGAAATAAAGCACCCCATTTCAAAAGGAATTTCGCCGTTCCTCTTTGCGGATCAGATGCGAGTTCATATTTATCAAAAAACATATACCTCAACAATAAATCATCTAATTCCCTCAAGGATGGAGTATGTTTGACTATCCATGAATTCAATATGACTTTTTTAGCTGCAGTTACAAAAATGTTCAAAAAAGGGATCATACCCCTCTGCGTGGTATCTAAACTCCAAGAGTCAAACTTAGCAAAAAGCAATGGGATCGGGTCTAGAAAGATACCTAAGTGAAAGGCATTATTAAGGTAATTTATAATTTTATGCCAATATTTTTTAATATGTCCACAGGACCAAAGATTATGCAATAAAGAAGCCGAGGATGCGCAACATTTTGGACATTTACCAGATTCCTCAGTTATATAATGCTTTCGTTGACTTTGTGAAATATACGCCCTATGAACTGTCTTTACAGGAATTTCCTGTAATACAGAAGTGCGCACAGTGCGCACAACCATATCATATCTTTGAAATAATACAGTCTCATCCGTTATATACGGAATATCTGTCAGCCACGCCTCATATACTTGTTTCTGGAGTTTTAAAGATAAGGGGCTCATTAGTTTAGCATATAAAAACCTAGGTTTATATTTATTATTAATATAGGAGGTAAATACTGTTTGAAGAACATCTGAGGACCCCTTCATGTCTAATTCAGTCGGTAGGGACAATGCGTAGTGAGTGAGTTGCATGATTGCGAATAAACTGTTGCTCGGCAAATTAAATTCCGATTGCAAAACTTGAAAAGACTTAACCCCACCCCCAGGGTCGAAAACTTGGGCAATCATCCTGAGGCCCTTGGTGATGAGCCTCTGACAAGCTGGGTTCTCAATCCCCGGTGTGAAAGCGTGAATTCCCCATATTGGTAACCATTCCTTCCTAGTATTGGTCCTATGTAACTTAACATTTACAGTATGCCAGGCATTATAAATGTCTCTAAATAGTAAATTACTTTGAATAGATTTAGGTAGCAATGACTTAGAGGTTTGTAGAAGGGCCCCTGGAGAATAAGGTGTAAACATCTCACAATCTAACTTATAATCGATATATGTGCTACGTTCCATTAACCAATCAAGTGCTACACGAAAAAGAAGTGTTCTAGAGTATTGAGTCAAATCTGGAAGTCCATAACCACCATCAGGCTTACGGCAGCTCAATTTCCAGAAAGCTATTCGAGGTTTTCTAGATCACCAAATACATTTTGAGCAGGCCGAATTAAGGTGTTTGATATCTTTTGTCCTCAATTTAAGGGGGAGCAGCTGCATAAGGTTAGTTAATTTCGGCAATAGGACCGTCTTAAATACTTCAATCCTTCCTAAGAGGGTCAAAGGAAGATCATGCCAGTTTTTCATTGATTGTTACAATTTTACTATAGCTGGAGTGTAGTTCAATTTATACAAATTATTTAAATCATTTGGGATATTTATCCCTAGATATTTAACGTGGGAAGAAACAATTTTGATATCAGCTATGTTTTTAACACACGGCAGGATCGGGGTCTCACCGCCTAGAATAAGCAATTCTGATTTAGATACATTAATCCTATATCCAGAGATCTCACCAAATTTATCAATAATATCTATGGCTTGGGGAATCGAATGTTCTGGGTTGGATAAAAATAAGAGCATGTTGTCGGCAAATAACGACACTCTCAAGTCACATCTGCCAATCATAATACCCTGAAACAATGGGGAGTGTCTGAGGGCCACAGCCAAAGGTTCAAGTGCTAGGATAAATAGTAAAGGAGAAAGAGGGCATCCTTGTCTGGTGCCCCTCCTTGTCGGAAAGGGGTCAGAGAGGAGGCCGTTACATAAAATATGGGAGGATGGATTTGTGTAGAGAGTCTGGAGAAAAAATATGAATTTTTGTGGAAATAAAAACCGGGATAATGTCATATATAGGTGGTCCCAGTGCACCATGTCAAATGCCTTTTCAGCGTCGAGGGAAAGAATGGCTCTTGAAGTAGTCGACATGGCGCACTGGGTCCCACCCACCGCAACAAGAAGACGACGGATATTAGCCATAGGATTTCTGTCCGCCACAAATTCTGTCTGATCATTATGTATGAGGGACGGCATAAGTGGTTTCAGCCTATTAGCCAAGATTTTAGTTAAGAGCTTATATTCAACATTTAAAAGGGAAACTGGCCAATATGAACCCGGATCAGAGGGGTTCCTACCTGGTTTAAGGAGGACTCTGATATTGGGAGTATTAAAATACAATGGCAGTGTCCCAGACTCCAAAATGGAATTAAAGACAGCTACTAGGGTTGAAATAATCTTGAGTGCCAATAATTTATAGAATTCTGTTGTAAACCCATCTGGGCCAGGGGCTTTGCCCTGTTTTAGTTGAGAAATGGCAGATGTGACTTCATCACTGGTGATGGTCTGTATTAATACCTCTCCCATATTTGAAGGCATTTGTGGAAAAGGTAGTTTTTCCCAAAATTATGTCCCTGTGTCCTCGGGAGGACTTGGAGCAGAGTATAGTGAACTATAAAAACGTTGTAGAACTAGTGCAATTTGAGAATTTGATGTAGTTAGGGAGCCTGAATCTGTCATCAAAGGGAAAATAACTGAAGGTGCCTGTCTACCTTTTAGCAAATTGGACATCAGCCTACTTTGTAAGATTTAAAGTTCCGAGTGAAGGTGTAAGAGGTTTCTAATTTAATAAAAATACTTTCAAACTGCCTCCGAGCTAGGTCGTAGGCCATACGAGACTGTGGCGAGGGGTGAGATTTAAAAGAATTAAAGGCAGCAGTAAGGAGATCTTGTGCCGATGTGTTTGCCAGAAGATCCCTTTTCTTGTGTGCAGTCGTATGCGCTATAATGACTCCTCGAATCGTAGCCTTAAATGCTTGCCAAAAGAGAATTGTATTACTGTGTTTTGTTTCTAGATTTATAGATTCAAAGTCATCCCAGGCTTGAAAAATTTAATTTTTCAAGGTAACAGAGTTTGTCAAGGAGGAGGGGCACATCCATCTAATAAAAGTCCCCCTCTCACTGACTGTGTGTAATTCTATCCAAACCACTGCGTGATCCGAAATCGTTATGGGTTCAAGTTTAGCTGAAGCAAGTTTAGGCAATAAAAAATTTGAAATTAAAACATAATCTATTCTTGACATTGTGCCCTGTGCCGCTGATAAACAAGAAAATTCTACGTCTGTTGGGTGTAGTACACGCCGGGAATCCATTAAGTCCAATCTCTTCACCAATTCTGGGACTCCCAATTTCGGTAATTTTAAATGGGGGGCTAGCAGAGATTGTCTATCTAAGTTAAGAAGGGAAACAAGATTCATATCACATCCTATAACTGTGGGTAAATGGATATGAGAAAGCAATAACGTGATAATCTTCGTTATGAAGACCTGAGAATAGACATTAGGGGCGTAGATCGAGACACAGACGAATGTATGAGTTTCGATGACTACGTGACAGAACACAAACCTACCTAACGGGTCTATACATAACTCAGACACATCAATCTGGAGCTGTTGTCTAGCTATTATCGCTACCCCATGTGCTTTAGAATTATAAGGCTATGACCCTCCAGCCTAGAATATTGAGCTTGAGAACCTCACTCTGGATGAGGTGGGTTTCCTGCAAGCAAACCACATCCAAACGCAGCTTGCGAAGATATAGTAATAAGGGGGGTACTCACGGGAGAGATGTATGCTGAGCGATCTGAACACAGACCGCTCAGCACACATCTCTCACCCCGCTTAGCGCAGCGCGATGTGCTGAGCGAGGGGGAAAGCCGACGGGGGGCCGCTCACTTCACACAACGGTGAATTGAGCGACCCGCTAGATTGAGCCTGCATGCAGGCTCAATCTAGCACCGGCGATAGCGATGCGTGGGGCCACGCATCGCTATCGCTGGGGGGCATACACATGGCAGATTCGTGCTTAAAATCTAAGCAATCTAGTCAGTCAGTCAGTTATGGGATGTAGATTTTTTAAGGTTGGCAACATCAGCAAATGTATCTCCCATCCTTTGTTCTACCGTAAGTACTCTCTGGGTGAGTTGAGCCAGTTGTTTATTAATGTCTGCGGTCTGCTGTTTAAACATGGGACAAATGGCAGCTGTAATAGCACTGATCATAGCTGTGTGTGAGAACTGCGTGTCTGCAGGAGATAATACCTTCTCAGAGGTCGGTAAGGAGTCAGGGATCGAGTCTCTGTCTGAGGAATCCTCCTGGTGTGCCCCACTAGCTGTGTCACCCGTAAGAGGGAGGGCATCATCATGCTGACAGTGGCGAGAGACGGCATCCAGCGCCTTCTTGTCCTGTGTGCGGCGCCTCTCCTGTCCCTCCGGGTGCGCGTTCTGCTTCTGGGCATCGCTGGAAAATATTTTTCCATGCAGCGGGTCTGGAGATACAGGTGTGCCGGTGGTCAGGGCTTGCTACGGGAGGCTCAAAGCCGTGATAATGGCAAGCAGGCGCGTGGGATAGCGGAGCTCCTCTGCTCAGCTGCCGTCCATTCAGGAGCCGGAAGCGGAAGTCTGTTTCCCTTTTTTTCATGCAAAAGTAGCCAGAAAGGCTCTCGCACCCTTAGACAATAGGGATCCTGGATGAATCATGAGACTGATTAGAAACGATACATCCAGTATCCGGGGGTAAGTCACATGATTATTCTGACCTTTGACCCCCATGATGTCAGATACATCTATTAGTGTGTTTTTTTTTAGTTTATATATGAATTAAGCTGTTTATTACTATCATTGTCACTGTGGGTTTGCCTCCTATTCACTTTTAATTATATAAAGATTGCAGAGAATAGTTGTTTGTACTATAAATGTGGATGATTAAATGAAATGTTTGCACTGCACCTGTTGGGCATCAGGTCCTTAAAGGGGTTTAAATAGATCCCACATTCAGATTGAGCTTTACTTCTGACGAAGCTAGGTGACCGAGCCTAGGGAAACGCGTTAAGTGTCAAGCTGCCATCACCATTTGTGTCCTGCGCCTTAAAGAATCCTGATATGGACATTTAATCCTTGCATTTGGAAATCTTCCCTGTGGGACTGCACCATACAGCACCGATTGTAGAGACCCAGCTTCATCACAACCGTCACAGCTTGCTTGCTGTTCATTTTCAAGCCTCTGGAAGTCTCTGTCGCTATGGGTAACATCAGCTGTATTTAAACATCATTTTCCCAGGGAACCATAAACATTGCATTAGTCTGGGATCCTTTTTTGGACACTCACTAGCAGCTAGTACAATTTCATTCTCAGCTCAACTTATACCCTAATTCATGTTTTTATTGGATTAATCCTTTTTATATGCCATATGTGTTGTTTAGTCAATAAATTACATGTTTTCTATTAATCTATCCACAGTTGTCTATTAATATTGGAGAAACACATAGCGCCTGTATAATTACCTTTTGCACATTTCTGTACTTTGGGACTGACAATCCCTTACTGGCAGCTGTGACAGCGCGTCGGGGATCAGCTTTTCTATTTGTTTTTTTCACTTTGTCTATACCCTGACGCAGCAGCCATGAGTTGTTTCCCCAATTTTAAAGAAAGAAGTGATAGGAGGCAAACCTACATGACCAATTGGGGAGATTCATTGGTAGATAAACCAGATTCTGAATTGCATGCTATGAATAAGGATTTTTATGCCTTAGAAGATCTATTGAAAAGCGAATCAAGAAATTTGTTAGACAGCACCAATTTACAGAACTACTTAGATAAGGGAATGGTACCTGGGGGACTCAGATTATTTAAAAATTCTATTTTCTCTGATTACCCTGAATTCCAGAAAGAGTGGGATAATTTATTGGATGATTGCTCGTTAGCTCTTATGACAACTATTATAAAATTTAGATCTTTCAAAGTCCAACAAATTGAAAAGGAAATAGATTCCCTAAAAAAATCAATGGATAAATATATGTCTTTAACAGAACTTAAGGAAAAAGATAGACGCATAAATGAGAGGGTTATTAATTTTGAAAAAAACCTAATGGATAATAAATAAAGGAAGTTTAAGAGAGACACTTTTGATTATAAGAATTATCAAATTAGAACTTATAGGAATAACTTTAAACAAACCCGTAAGCTAGGCACCCCTAAAAACAATCAAGGGAGGGAGAGAGAACACCCTCGCTACACACAATTTGTTAGACGAGAAACATAAGAACATAACATCAGATTTGAACCTTTTAGACACCTAGACACCTCGGGTAGATCACCTAAACAATTGGGGGCTAGAAAAAAGGAATATAGAAATACTCTGGGCCATCTTTCAGACACACTAGAATCATCCATTACGGACTCCAATAGGGGAGAATCAAAAATAAGGAGGATCATTTTTTAGACAGGGAACACAGACACAACAGGTGGGAGTCACCACCAAAAAGACAGAGAGCAGATTTCAGAAGCAAATGGGTAAGAAACCCTAGTGCAGAGGCACTAGAGGAGGACGACTGAGACATAGACATGCTCCTAACAAAAAAAAGGGCTCGACTGTAAATCATTGCAGCACTTCCAAAAAAGTTTTCAACCTATCCTCAAAACAACTAAATAAATCAGAATTGGCACTCTTGGAGAAGGGGCTTAAGTTTTCCCCCACGAGTGGGCCTAATATTTTTGATCTATATGTAGATTTAAATAAATTTGTTTGCACCCTTTGCCGTAAACGATACTTTGCCAATAAACATCTAAAAGACATGCAGGACACATCCATTCCTATAATACTGGATAGCACAGACACCATTTTACTAAACACTCTGGAAAGTCTATGGCTGGAAAGTAATACAGAGCCATATGATTCCACTAATACTGAGACTAAAATATTTTATATTAAAAATACGGGTAGATTCAGGAAAAAAAAACAGAATTTTTCCCAATTAGTGCTAAAAGTAGTTCTATTGAAACTTTTTATTGTATCACCTTGGAAGACTTCAAGGATATGTGTCATAAATATTATGATAAGAAACAACCATCCAATTTGAGTAGGAAAGAGAGAGAAGCTTTAAAATTACTGGTAGAGGATCCGACAATTATAATAAAAGAAGCAGATAAGGGGGGGGGGGGGTTAGTCATGCTTAATCGTACGGACTATATAGCGGAATCCCTGAGACAATTGAACAATTTGGAACACTACTGTATATTAAAGGGAGATCCAACCTTAAAATTTCAGTTAGAATTGAAAACTTTATTGGAAGGAGCTCTAAATTCAGGGACTATATCTAGAGATGTATATAATTTTGTTTATCCTTCACACCCTCACATTCCGGTTTTCTTTTATCTTCCTAAAATTTACAAATCCATCACGGCACCTCCCGGGCGACCTATTATTTCTGGTATTGATTCTTTGACCTCTAATCTTTCTTTTTATGTTGATTCTTTTCTTCAATCTTTTCTCACTGAGGTCTCACATCAAAGACACAACGCACTTTCTTAACCTAATAAATACCATCACATGGAAAGTATCATATGCTTTCCTTACTTTAGATGTTTCTGCCTTATATACGCATATCCCACATCTCCTGGGCTGTGAAGCGATCAAAAGAAGATTGGATACTGATGACGACCTCAGTGAGGAACAAAAAATCCTTTCTCACTACCTCAATTTCTTTCATTTTATTACATAATTATTTTTTGTTTCTAGGTGTTTTTTATTTACAGGTTATGGGTACGGCCATGGGGACCAGGTTCGCGCCCATTTACGCCAACCTCTACATGGGGGTTGAACAAACCCACGTGTGGGGGAGTGGCTGGGCGCCGAACCTGGTCCTCTATGGCCGTTACATAGATGATCTTTTTATCATTTGAGATGGGGACTCCCACTCTGCTACACAATTTATTCAGTCATTGTCTTGTAATGATTACAATCTCACTTTCACTTCTACCTTTCATACCACTAAAATGAATGTCTTAGGTGTTAACTTAGAGATCATCAATAAAAAAATAGTCACATCTACATATACTAAGGAGACAAACACCAATTCCTATTTACACTTCACAAGTTCACATTTTAGGCCTTGGAAGCAAAATATCCCCAAGGGTCAACTCATTCGCCTTAGGCAAAATTGCTCAAACTTTCCCACTTTTACTGAACAGGCAGACACTCCACTCATTTCTTTTAGGGAGTGTGGGTACCCAGAAAATATTCTACAAAAGGCCCTCATGGAGTTTTCTGACATAGATAGAAACACACTTCTACACTATCGCTCTTAGAAAGATGAGTATGTTAATAATAAGGATAAAAGTTCCTCCTTTATATGCAAGTTCCACAGTTGTGCTGGACAGATTCGAAGTATAATAAATAGAAATTTCAAAATTTTGAAACAGGATCGTGTTTTGGGGGAAATATTATCTCAGGCCCCACAAATAGATTATAGAAAGAATAAGTCTCTAAAAACCCTCCTAGCTCCTCCAAGTCTCTTGAAAAAAGTAGATAACGATAATATTAACAAGAAACAAGAACAAGGAACAGAATGGTTGACCAAGAAACCATTGGTTTTTTTTCATTGTGGTAAAAATAAATGTCAAGTGTGTTGCCATACGCCAAGGAAAACATCGTCAATTGAATTACCTAATAATAAAAAAGAGGTATATACAATTAAATCATTCATGAATTGTGATTCCTCATATATTATATATCTTCTTTGGTGTAGCTGCCACCTATATTATGTGGGCCGCACCACTAGAAAATTACGCACTAGATTTATGGAACACAAAATAAATATTAAGGGTTTCCTAAAACATAGTGTTTCACGTCACTTTTATTCTGCACATCAAAGAGACCCTGGATGCCTTTCTTTCTTAGCATTAGATTTAGAACATATAGCTCCCACTGTTAGGGGTGGGGACAGATTCTCATTATTATGTAAAAGAGAAATTTATTGGATGCTTCAATTCAATTAGATACATCCGACTGGTTTAAACGAGACAATGGAATTGAATGTAGTTGTCTGAATATGTGATTATTGATAATGGCATATGGATGTTTTCATCTTTCGTCTTTTTTCTCTTATCTGGATCTCTAAAGTCCTATTGTCTACATTTGAATTTTTCATGATTAATATTTTGTACTCAACCTCAAGTACTCCCTGTTTACATCAGGAGCATTTAGGCTTATAGATATATGTGTTGTATTTTTCCTGTTATCCTAACCTTACTTTGCTAATGGAAGTGTAATGATATATTTTTATACTGTATTTGGGACCCCCCAAATTGGGGTAGGTGTTTTCAGGGTGTCGACCACCTCCGCATCCAGTCAGTACAGGTGACAATTCTGTGTCACCTGTCTGTGTTTTGTACAGCCCTGGAGGTTTCCACACACACCCGAGATGGGACAGAGGTTTCCCCTGTCAGCTCGTTTAGGGTGAGTGGTCACTCAGGTTTTCCCGGGTGACATGGCAACTCCTGCAATGCAGGAGTTAATCCATGGCTGGACTGACACCCAACTGTGGCGGTGGGGCCGTCATCTCAAGAGTTCTGGCTGCCTAATGGGGTTTCCCTTAGTTTCTTTTTCCCTACCCTATTGATAGCTTAATTCACTGCCATATGAATCTCCCATTGGTTTTAAGAGGTTACTGTATACCCGTGTGACCGCAATGAGGTTTATAGGTGTACTTCTGTGGGTCCCATAGGCTGTCTAGTGGGCCCACTAATTTATTATAATTGTGACACCTCGCACTCCTGGTCATGTGACTGACACAGGGGCAGTGTCATTATGCATCAAGGATGTATATACATTGGTTGCTTAGCAACCATAAAGTGATTTTTTTCTCATGAGTCCTAGATGTTGTATTAACTTCTATGGATGCTTAGCAACTCATATCTATTATTGTATAAAATCTTCATCTTGGCTTAAATAGCTATTCATATTGTTATGCAAACATAGTGAGTTGTGCTAATACACATCTTTTTAGTGGATTGCTCGGATTATTTAATAGATTAATATTGTTTTTTCAAACATTCGCGGTGCTCCGTGCTCCCGGTCATGTGACCGAGGGGCGATGTCATCACACACCACGAAGGTGCCTGCATGGGTTGCTTAGCTACCATGAAGCTTCTACACCGTCTATTCATTGGTTTTCATAGGTCACATGACCCAGAAGGAGCTTACAACGCGCCCCATGGGGTCTCCGGGGCGGCTGTTACTGTCCTGACTAGACGGGCGTTTTTAGTAATAGATATTCTATGCCAGAAAGGCTCTCGCCCCCTTAGACATTAGGGATCCTGGATGAATCATGAGACTGATTAGAAACGATACATCCAGTATCCGGGGGTAAGTCACATGATTATCCTGACCTTTGACCCCCATGATGTCAGATACATCTATTAGTGTGTTTTTTTTAGTTTATATATGAATTAAGCTGTTTATTACTATCATTGTCACTGTGGGTTTGCCTCCTATTCACTTTTAATTATATATAGATTGCAGAGAATAGTTGTTTGTACTATAAATGTGGATGATTAAATGAAATGTTTGCACTGCACCTGTTGGGCATCAGGTCCTTAAAGGGGTTTAAATAGATCCACATTCAGATTGAGCTTTACTTCTGATGAAGCTAGGTGACCGAGCCTAGGGAAACACGTTAAGTGTCAAGCTGCCATCACCATTTGTGTCCTGCGCCTTAAAGGATCCTGATATGGACATTTAATCCTTGCATTTGGAAATCTTCCCTGTGGGACTGCACCATACAGCACCGATTGGAGAGACCCAGCTTCATCACAACCGTCACAGCTTGCTTGCTGTTCATTTTCAAGCCTCTGGAAGTCTCTGTCGCTATGGGTAACATCAGCTGTATTTAAACATCATTTTCCCAGGGAACCATAAACATTGCATTAGTCCGGGATCCTTTTTTGGACACTCACTAGCAGCTAGTACAATTTCATTCTCAGCTCAACTTATGCCCTAATTCATGTTTTTATTGGATTAATCCTTTTTATATGCCATATGTGTTGTTTAGTCAATAAATTACATGTTTTCTATTAATCTATCCACAGTTGTCTATTAATATTGGAGAAACACATAGCGCCAGTATAATTACCTTTTATAGATTATGCAAAGGCTGCGCTCAGCCTGTTGTGGAAGGAGTGTGACACTCTAAAGGTCGTAGTTTGCTGACAAATGAAGGTAACTGAGGAATGTTATGTTTGCCAGCAAATGAGGGTATTTTAGAGATGTTTTCTAAATATGTCACTTGTTGAAAAAATGAAAATAGTCAGAGATGTTAAAATAGATACTTTACTCAATTGATTAAAAGTTTATACAAGTTCTCAACTTGGCAAATATGTACTAATTGATAAACAACAATAAATCTTGTGGATACCAAGCGCTTTGGGAGTGAACCTGTATGTGATTGTATAACTGGGATGAGTGAGTGATAAAAGAAAATGTGGGAAATGAAAAGAGAACAGAATGGGCAAGTAGAGGGGTGAATGATAGTTTCGTATATTGGTATCTGAAACGGTGTATTTAGGGGATAACCGCTTTATGCAGAAGTTGTATGTAGCAGTCCCAGAGATGTTTCTAGTTTTATGTCTAATATGGATACAGTCTCTTGCTGAACCGTTGCGGTTACTAAGTCTCTGTAAGTGAATGGACTGTGATCTTGATCGTGGTAATCTTTACAAAATGGATAAATGAATTGATGTTGTGTAGTTAGGTGAGTGGCGGCGTCCCGCTCACTCACCAGTACCTTGTGATCGCGGTGTCCTGCCGAGCTGTCTGCCTGCCCCCGGGTGCCTGTGTGCTCCGGACTATCCGTCCTCCGCTCTAGGACCGCCGTCCAGGGGATCGTTCACAGAGTGAGCGTCCACTCAGACACCGACCCAGTGGAGAGTCGGATGTTGTCTGGGGAGAGGGGTTGGTGCAGTCTGGCTTGTGCAGCCTTTCCTGGCCAGCTACTATCCACTACGGACACTTGCCAATGGCGGCAACGGGGACTGAGCTTCTCCTCTCGGTTTGTTGCTGCCGCTGGATTTTCCTGGGTCGGTCCGTGCATGGATCTGCTTTGCTTGTTGTCACTGTCTCTCCCTCTCCAACACGTTTCAACCAATTACTGGTCTTCCTCTGGGAATTGTGGGTAGTATAGTCTCTTTGTGTTCAGTAGTTATAGTAACCGGAGCTAATTGATGTATCCACTTGACTGGTTGTTCCTGTTGTCAATCACTCTGCATTTTACTCACATTCTGCTGCGTGTCTAATGTCTTTGAAGCAGTCTATATTTATATTAAGAAATGGTGTAAGGTGGACCTATGAACATAGTATAGAATAAGAGTATAGCGGAAAAAAGTAAAAGATGACTAACTGTGAGGGTTTAAATTTGTAGTAAGTGTATATATTATCTTTGTTGAGAAATGATAGTGTTAAATAAAGTATTGTGTGGATTGACTATTAATTATATACTTGCATGCGGTCTTGAAACTATAAATATTATAATAAATATATAATCAATATATAATCATATGCGGTCTTGAGATTATAATATGTTATTAAGTTATTGATAAATGTATATAGGTGGTCATTCCGAGTTGTTAGCTCGGTAATTTTCTTCGCATCGCATCGATTTTCCGCTAATTGCGCATACGCAAAGTTCGCACAAAGTAAATTTGCTATGCAGTTAGGAATTTTACTCACGGCATTACAAGGTTTTTTCTTCGTTCTGGTGATCGTAATGTGATTGACAGGAAGTGGGTGTTTCTGGGCGGAAACTGGCCGTTTTATGGGTGTGTGTGAAAAAACGTGGGAGTGTCTGAAGAAACGGGGGAGTGTCTGGGCGAACGCTGGGAGTGTTTGTGACGTCAAACCAGGAACGAAACTGACTGAACTGATCGCAGTTGCCGAGTAAGTGTGGAGCTACTTAGAAACTGCTAAGAAGTGTCTATTCGCAATTCTGCTAATCTTTCGTTCGCAATTTTACTATGCTAAGATTCACTCCCAGTAGGCGGCGGCTTAGCGTGTGCAAAGCTGCTAAACGCAGCTTGCGAGCGAACAACTCGGAATGAGGGCCATAATCCTGCTATCGTAAGGTTAAAGTGAACATATGGTCTTGAGACTATAATAAATCTATATTTACTGTATGTGCGGTCTTGAGACTACAACATGCTATTGGTGGATGTATAGTCTTGTGTGTAGTCCTAGTGTTGTATGGCTAGGGTAAATTTATATTGGGAATGTGTTAAGTGGAAAAATAAATGTTTTATTGTCAGTGGATAGTGTATCTGTTGATTGAGTATATTGTGTCAATTGTGAATAATGTATCAACTTGACAATTGCTAGAGTGTTGAATGCTATGTTTCTAATGTGAAAGGTTTACAATATTGCGCTGTATTGGGAATATTGCATTGTGTTGGAAGCTTGATGGTCTTTGTGATATCGGCAAGTTTACACATAAAAGGGGCAATATTAGTTACCAAATTAGGGATTGTCAATATTCTATCTCTATGTGTGGTATACCTCTGTACTTATGCTTTGTAAGATGGATATGGTTGAACAATATCAAAAGAAATTAGTTGATGATTTTTCTGCATCGATATATGAGATTGTGTCACTGTGTATATGTATATGAAATGTCCTTGATAAATCAGACTGGTTAATAGGTGTATATAAGGTTGATATGTCATGTATAATATAGGAAGTAGGTTTTAGCTTTCTTGTTTAATTCCATGTGTATGTGTTGATCTATCGTTTTCCATTTTCCTTTTGTTTTCATTTTCAATTTTACTTCTTGCATGTGATTGATTTAATTTCATTGTCTAAGTTCAGTCCATTTGGAGCAAAAGTTTTTAGGTCGTACATCCATCTTAATTCAAGTTTATTTTTTTTCTGTATGAAGTCGCCCCCTCTCCAGTTCGGTTTCACTTCCTGTATACCCACAAATCGTAGTGTGCTTGGATCGTTGTTGTGATTCTCTTTGAAATGTCTAGATAGGTTATGATCCGCTAAGCCTTTCCTTATATTTCTTAGGTGTTCATTGATGCACATCTTCAGTTTCCTGGTGGTTTTTCCGATGTATTGGTGAAGACATCCACATTCTAACAGATAAATAATTCCTTTGCTGTTGCATGTAATGATATCTCTGATCTTGTATTCTTTGTTCGTGATGGAAGAGTTGAATGTTGTCATCGGTTTTGTGCTGTTGATCTTCTGATTTTTGCAGCCTTCACATGTGCCACAAAAGTAAAACCCTCTTGGTGCTGGAATGTTGTTTATAGTCTTCTGTTTGGATCTGGTGGGTTTGATGTGGTTCTGGAACAGTTTCTGTCTCAAATCCGGAGCTTTTCTAAATACGGTTTTGGGTATTTCAGAAAGATCATCTGCCAGTGTGTCACCTTCCATCAGTATGGGCCAGTGAGAGAACTTTTAGACTTTTTTGAAGTTGTTTTGATTGCTGTGAGTAGTCTGTAATGAATAGAACTTCTTTATTTTCTTTTTCTTTTTGTTCTTCTTATATGTTAGAATATCTGTTCTTTCCATCTGTTCCACCTCTTGGTAGGCTTGTTCAATTAATTGTCTGTTATATTTATTTACCTCAAATTGTAGCGCTAGTTCTTGTCCTTGTATTCTGTAGTCTTCTATCTTTGTGCAGTTTCTTCTTAATCTAACAAATTGTCCTCTGGGTACTGTCTTCAACCAGTTTGGATGGTGACAACTTGATGATAAAATGAAGCTATTCACATCTACTGTTTTTCTAAATGTATTTGTGTGGATCCTGCCTTCTTCTAGGTAAATCTTGAGATCTAGACTCAACTTCTTTTTTACTATATTGTGTGGTGAATATCAAATTGTTGTCGTTCTTGTTCAGGGTTTTGACAAATTCTAGCAGGGTGTGTTCTTCCCCTCGCCAAACGCAGAAGACATAATTTATATATCGGGTCCAGAGTACGAGATTTGTCCCACGGTCTTTGGACCATATATGGTGGTCCTCCCACCAACTCATGAATAAAGTTGGCGTAGCTTGGCATAAATCTCATAACCATTGCTGTGCCGGTTATTTGTAAAAAGTACCTGTCATCAAACCAGGCATAGTTGTGTGTAAGAATGAATTTGATACTTTCCAAACTGAAGTCTCGGTATTGTTGAGTCTTTATCTAGATGGTATTTGATGCTGTAAATGCCTTCATTGTGGTTAATCACTGAATAAAGTGAAGTGACGTCTGCCGTGAACATCCAGTAGTCATCTTCCCATACTAAATCTTACATAATGTTAAGGATGTGGGTAGTGTCTCTTAAATATGAGGGCTGTTGTTGTACATAGGGTTGTAGAAAATTGTCCAGGTATTCTGATAGGTTCGAGGTTAGTGATCCAATTCCTGAAATGATTGGCCTTCCGGGTGGATGTAATGGGTCTTTATGAATTTTTTGGTAAGTTACAGAATACTGGGATCACTGGATGACTGGTGGATATGTACTTGAATTCTTGTGGTTTGAGTATTCCTGTTTCTAATCCATCTTGGAGGTGAATATTTAATTGTTTCTTAAATGCTTTTGTCGGATCTTGTTTCATTAATTTGTAGGTTGTAGTGTCATTAGAATCCGATTTGATTCCTCCATGTAATCTGTCTTGTTGAGGATAACTATTCCCCTACATTTGTCCGTCGGTTTGATTATGATGGAGTGGTGTTCTTGTAGTTCTTTAAGTGCCAGGGATTCCTTCTTGGTCATATTTCGATGTATCTTTTTGCTTGTAGTAATCTTCTCTATATCTTTTTCTACCATTTGTGTAAATGTTTCTATCTGTGCTCCTTTGAGGAGTCTTAGAATAAAATCTGAAGGGGGCTTCAGTTCTGTATGTTTCAAAATGGTTGTTTCTTTGTTATTTTTTATTTCTGCTGGTTTTGTGTTTGTGTAGCATTTTACCCTAGCCATACAACACTAGGACTACACACAAGATTATACATCCACCAATAGCATATTGTAGTCTCAAGACCGCATAAATATAGATTTATTATAGTCTCAGGACAGTATGTTCACTTTAACCTTATGATAGCAGGATTATACACATTTATCAATAACTTAATAACATATTATAATCTCAAGATCGCATATGATTATATATTGATTATATATTTATTATAATATTTAGAGTTTCAAGACCGCATGTAATTATATAATTAATAGTCAATCCACACAATACTTTATTTAACACTATAATTTCACAATAAAGATATTATATACACTTACTACAAATTTAAACCCTCACTGCTAGTCATCTTTTACTTTTTTCCGCTGTGCTCTTATTATACACTATGTTCATAGATCCACCTTACACCATTTCTTAATATAAATTTAGACCGCTTCAAAGACGTTAGACATGCAGCAGAATTTGGCTAAAATGCAGAGTGATTGACAACAGGAACAACCAGTCAAGTGGATACATCAATTAAAATGGACCAATTAAACTGCTCCGTTTACTTTAACTACTAAACACAAAGAGACTACACTACCCACAATTCCCAGAAGAAGACCAGTAATTGGTTGAATCGCGTTGGAGAGGGAGAGACAGTGACAACAAGCAAACCAGATCTATGCACGGACCGACCCAGGAAAAGCAGCGGCAGCAACAAACCAAGATGAGAAGCTCAGTCCCAGTGGCCGCGTTACTTAGTACCGCAGCGGAGGACGGATAGTACGGAGCACACCGGCACCCGGGGGTAGGCAGACAGCTCAGCGGGACACCGCGATCACAAGGTACTGGTGAGTGAGCGGGACGCCGCCACTCACAACTTAAATTCATTTATCCATTTTGTAAAGATTACCATGATCAAGATCACAGTCCATTCACTAACAGAGACTTAGTAACTGCAACGGTTCAGCAAGAGACTGTATCCATATTAGACATAAATCTAGAAACATCTCTGGGACTGCTACATACAACTTCTGCATAGAGCGGTTATCCCCTAAATACACCGTTTCAGATATCAATATCCAAAACTATCATTCACCCCTCTACTTGCCCATTCTTTCCTCTTTTCATTTCCCACATTTTATCACTCACTCATCCCAGTTATACAATCACATACAGGTTCACTCCCAAAGCGCTTGGTATCCACAAGATTTATTGTTATTTCTCAATTAGTACATATTTGCCAAGTTGAGAACTTGTATAAACTTTTAATCAATTGAGTAAAGTATCTATTTTAACATCTCTGACTATTTTCGTTTTTCAACAAGTGACATATTTATTAGTGATGAGCGGATTCGGTTTTACTCGGTTTTACTCAGTTCGCAAAACCGAATATTATTGGCTATCCGAAACACGTGACATCAGTGAGCCAATAAGATTCGGTTTTGAGAACCGAGTAAAACCGAGTAAAACCGAATCCGCTCATCACTAATATTTATAAAACATCTCTAAAATACCCTCATTTGCTGGCAAACATAACATTCCTCAGTTACCTTCATTTGTCAGCAAACTACGACCTAAAGAGTGTCACACTCCTTCCACAACAGGCTGAGCGCAACTCATCAGAAACATTATATTTGGCCTCTTGTGGGTTTATTACCTAGTTATGAGCAGCAGCGAGTGTTATTAGCTAAACAACGGCACAGTGCCCAGGTGCATATTACTAATATTTCTATATCTAATGGGACATAGCTGCACTCACCCCCAGCACTGTGTCTCCCCCCAGCCCCCCGCCCCCTCCCCCCATGAACACACACACACACACACACACACACACACACACACACACACACACACACACACACACACAATGTCTCTGCTGCCCTGGTTAATTTTGGTTCATTTTTTGGCACATTTATTATATTTTCATTTTTTAGCAGTTTATAGATACCCAGTATATCTGATACCAGTGATAAAACAAAGTAAATCCTATCCCAGCTTCCTCTCCTCCCGTCTCTCCAGTATCACAGAGGACATTAATACACACACAGGGAAACCAGATATCACCCAGATTTGCATGTCTCCCCCTGCTCCGTGCTCCCTCTGCCCGGCATGTAATCATTACACCACTGGCACTTGTCACATCTGCTGTCATTATATTAGTAAGGGAAACAGGACAGGTCGCCCGGCTGTGCAGAATGCAGCTGTCTGTGCAGAGTGTGATAATCATCATTTTATCTATAATCGGGATACATGGAATCATCATAAACTCCGCCATCCTCTCTGTGTACATCAGACTCTGGAGAACGAGCAATAGACTCGGAGCCAGTGACCCAATCCTGCTCTCTATGGCTCTCACCAATCTCCTCCTGGTGTGCCAGTTGTTGGTGAGCAATTACTTGTCTTTTCACACTCAAATGAACACAAGAATTTTATTGTTTTTGAGTTATGTCCTGTTTGTCCTACAGAATATGAGTTTTTGGAACACCGCCTGGCTTTCCATCTGCTACTGTGTGAAACTCGTCACCGTTACCCACCGGATCTTCCTCTGGGTGAAAATGTGGTTTCCCTCTTCCATCACCAAACTCCTCATAGGATCAGCAATATGGTCAGTTCTGGTGACTTTGCCATTTTTCTGGACAGCAGAGATGATATTTCCACAGAAAACCAATATTACTGATGGGTCAGTAAGTTTTGCAATGACGGTAAATGTCCTTTACACTGTGACTAATATGCTGTTCAGTTACATCCTGCCCTTTACCCTGACTGTCACCTGTATTAGGCTCAGTGTGACGTCTCTCCTGCACCATGTCTGGAGGATCAGGCAGAACGTGTCCCAGGACAGCTCATCCCCTCAGCTCCAGGCTCATGTTCGGGCGGCTGTGACAATGACGCTGCGTGTGGTGTTGGACCTGATCTTCCTTATTATCATTATTTACATGTTTGCTGTGTCGTTCTATATGAGTCCTGTGATGAATGCATTATTCTGGGTGTTCCTCTTCTCATATCCATCAGTACAATCTTTTATACTAATCTTTGGAAACCCCAAATTAAAGAGAAGTATCTTCAGATGAGAATTTACCTTGTTGTCATTAGATGACACAGAGGACCTGTAGCTGGGTATTATGCAGTAATTATATCTTACACATTCTTAGCAGCTTAAAGAAAAATAGATTTTAGGATTTTTTTTAATCTTTCCTCTATTATGTAGTATATGTGATATTGTTTGTGTAATATATTAAGAAAAGAAATGCACATAAATTACCATCGTAGTCCATTGTGAGTTTCAATATTGTCTCCTACTTGCTGTCTTCTGATAACCCCAGGCTTCTAAGGTAAATCTTGGTGGAAGGCTGTAACCCAAAGTATAGTGCCCCTAGCATTGCCCCCCTCCCCCCCAAGCTGGGTGAGAGTAATGATGGAGATGTAGTATAGAAACTGTTAGTCACTTTGTACGTCTCTCCGCTCCTGTTACATCACTACATGATGATTGCTGTGTCACACTGTCCTGCAGAAAGCTACATAGTGTCATATTCCCATCACTGCTGTGTCCTATCACTGACCAATAGCCGCCCTGCACACAACTTCAGATACTAAGTGCCTGGTACTTACCACAACGCTACTAGCCGCCACCTACATTAGGGTGATAATTATTTAACTGACACTAACAAGCTTCTCGCTTCAATAAGGGAAAGATCCACTGAGCACCGAAGGCCCAAATAATAATGTATAGTCGTATACTGCCTGGGGGGGGGGGGGAGCCGTAGACAGAAGTGGCTGTAGACTGGAAGTAATGGGTATTATGGGAAGAAGTGCTGAGATACTCACACTACTGTACATGGCCCAATGTTTTGTGTCAGTGGAATCAGGATTAAATACTGATGCCGGGATCCTGATGTATGAAAACCTGACAGGGGTGAGCAAAGGGTATTTCCCCCTCTCCTCTACCCCCTAACCCTCCTGCCCCGCAGACTAAACCTAACTTTTACCTTTAGTGCCTTACCCTAACCAACCCCGGGGGAGCCTAATCCTAACCCTTCTATCCCACAGCCAAACCCTAACCCTAACCCCCCGCCCCCCACAGCTTAACTCTAACCCTTCAGGGTGGCACCTAAACCCCATATATTATGATTTAAAAAATACACCACTTTACTGTTGCCAATTGGTGATGAATGCTTGTGATGTGTCCCAATCAAATGCACAGAAATTATAAATGTGTTGTCTGTAAATGGATGTTAAATATTTTTAAAATATTGATTATTTTGTCCAATTTAGTTATAAATATGTATTCAAACTTCAAAAAGATATGCAATTAATTGTAATCATTATTTTTAAGTAAAAGTAAATGTACATATACTGATGGATCCTCATTCATTGTTGCAGTTTCGCCGCCTAAACTGAGTATTTGTCGCGCGTTAGCTATAGCTCGAGTTGTGTTGAGGTATTGCACAGAGAGACGCGTTAAGGTGCGACAACATACACAGCATGCAATACACATCTTCACCACTGGGTGGCTAATGCTCCACTAATCCAGTACTGTAGAGCGAATAGCGGAGGATGGATATACAGTACAGTAATGGTACTGTAATAGTGTACTCTCAGCAAGCTATGGCAAAGTGGCAGTGACAACTGTAATGTTATACACACAGAGCAAAGGTAATATGGAGAAAGACTATCAGGAACTTGAAGTGTATAGCGTACTGTAAATAAACGAATGCTGTAGAAAATATTCATTCTCTGTCAGGACCAAAAAAATAAATCAATTAATACCTGTGTATAAATAGCTGTGTGATTCCAACTCTATGGCTGAGTGTAATGATTTATTTTCCTTTAGAGAGCTGTGTAGAACTCTGAACTGTACTTTTCTTTGTGTGCATTGGAGACCCTCAGCCAATCTACAGATGTGTCCTCTTACATCCGTGCTGCAGTCACGGTAAATAGCCCTTGAAGTCACACCATGCCGGCAGTGGGACTCGGTAGCGCTAATCTTAGATGCAAAGTAATGTAATAGGACGCACAAGCAGCTTCTGCTGATTAAAATGATATGCAGCATGTCTCTATTCTGTGTGTGACTGTGACTGTATTTGCATACAAAATGCTCTGCTACAGTGTTTCCCTGGAAAACACTGTAACGTTTCATTTCGGATGCAGATAAGAGCCGCTATTACACACAGAATATAGGCATGCTGCATATCATTTTAATCAATGGAAGCTGCTTGTGCATCCTATTGCATTACATTGTGTCTAAGATGCATTTTCAGGGCAAAAGCTGCAAAAAAAGACGCTCAGCACTACCGAGTTCGGCTACAGCATGGCGCAACTTGAATGGCTGTTTAGCGTGACTGCAGCAAGGATGTAAGAGGACACATCTGTAAGATGCATTTACAGCAAGGAAAGATGCCCGACAATAGCAGAGCTGCCCGGCAAATGACGGCTCACTCACGCCAAGCATCTCTAGATCTCTATGTGCATGCACAATGCTGACATGCCTTATAAATGAATGTGCATTCTGTGCCCTCTGGGTTCCCTTCCCCCAACCAAAGCCAGCATGAGCCATTCATTTATATACAGTAGTGTACCGGCCGTGTTGTGTTTGTCATTTACTAAGCAGTACACCCAGTCCGTGATATCACAGTCTCACAGAGGGAGGGATTAGTGGTGGGGGAGGCTGCATATTAAAGCAATGGGGAGGCCCAGGAAGAAGTACAGTGACTCAGTCTCATAAAGATAAGACTCGTAATGTGAAAAGTCACACTTGTATATTTGTGTAATAAGTAGCCCCTGCAGTTTTTTTCTAATTTCGACCGTATACGTGTGTGCATGTCTGAGACTGTATACAAAGTATGACGTCACTTGTTTTTTCAAAATTAGAAAAAGAACGGAGGATGCAACTTTATACACAGATGTGTCCATTGCGGGAATCTAACCCTAGCTCACGGGCATGGTAATAGGACGCACAAGCAGCTTCCGAATTATAATGATATGCAGCATGTCTATATTCTGTTTGTGACTGCGGAGTAATGTTGCCAATAGCAACCAATCAGATTATATATATATAATCTTCTAGAAGCAGCTAGATAAATGGTAAGTAGAATCTGAATGATTGCTATGAGCAACATCACCAGTTCTAAAAAAAACTCCCAGCTTAGTAAATATACCCCAGTGACTACATTTGCATACAAAATGCTCTGCTACAGTGATTTCCAGGTAAACACTGTAATGTATAAATTCGGATGCAGATAGAGACGCTATTACTCACCGCATTTTTGCAATACAAAATCGAAAAAAAGACGATTTGCGCTACCGAGTCCCGCTTCCGGCATGGCGTTACTTCAAGGGCTGTTTAGCGTGACTGCAGCAAGGATGTAAGTGGACACATCTGTAGATTGGCTCAGTGTCTCCAATGCAAGTTTATTGGACACCTTACACATGTGCACTGGTGATTATCAAAAGCGACATCTGGTGGATGATCCCGGTATTACACTCTCAAGTAACGCCATATGCCATGCTAAACTCTATGCGCCACCCTGCGACAAAACACGCCGCCTTGCGACCAGGCACACTGCGACTCTGTGATCGGGACATTAGCCACAGATGGTATAGATGAGCAAGGCTCCATCTGTATGTGCCAATATCCCTGAAGTGGTTAACCCTAACCTGCCAGCTGTTGTAAATGTCGGGATGCCGGCTGTTGGGAATCCGGCATCGGTCTCCTGCCCATTTCGGAGTTCCGGCGTTGGGATTCCAACGGGCATCGCGATTCCGGCTACCAGGATGCGGACAGCCGGAATATTCACCGCATCATGTGTCAGTCACACTTATTGCTGACAGGTGCATCAGATCCAGCATACAGCCAGACACTCCCCATACACATACATTAGCAGTAGATGGGTAATAAGAGCTCACTGACTGTAAACATGGCACGGTCACAGGATGCCGCCTGTCCACCAGGTCAGATTGTCAGATCTCTGCCCTGCTAGAGCCGCCCCGGTCACCTGTAAGTGCTGCTACTGTGAGGTGGAAACATCTAGGAGCAACAGCAACCCACCCCGCGATGCAGCAGCTGCACAACCTACCAACACGGGTCCACCAAGTGCTGAGACATCACCTGTCCCTGGATGCAGTCCTCACCACCACATCCCAATCTGTATCTGGGTGCCTTGTGCTGGAGGAGAGAGCGCCGATCGTGCGGGTTCCCTGCCAGCTCCTGTTCCACATCACAGGTCCGGCAACACTGATATCACTAGCTTTCCCTCTTGTGACGCACATGTCTGCAGCATAGTATTTACCAAAATGGAGAGAAGCCGCCAATGAAGAAATACTGTGTCAAGTATCTTATTGTCTCTGTAATTCTGCCAGGCAGTATATTCTATTTTGCTTCTCTTTATTTTTCTTAGCAATTTGGGGCATAATAAGGTTTTCCTACTTGTGTTTCTGCTGGGGACAGGAGGTATTGACTACAGCAAGCACAGTCACCAGGAGTATGGTCTGAGAAGGATGAAGACTCTCTGCAGTGATATGATGCAGCAATGAACATCCTAGTGATATTTGGTGGACCCCTTTCATTCAAAGTAACCCTTTGTTAACTCTAAAACCAGGAAATAAAGACACGGAGACTTGATTTTTGCAGAAAAATTGCTAGCTATTTATTTGACCCTAACCATAGCAACCTGTAATTGAAAACTTTGTTAAGATGCCGAATCAGCCGGCATAATGGTGGCAGAAAAAAGAACGGCTCTATTAAACTACCGCTAACCTTAAAATGGTAAAATCACCAAACATCCTACACACTATCATGATCGGTAATAGGTGTCAACTCAACCCCCACAGTGACTTCCCACCGCTGACGGGTGCCCTGCCGCTGCCTCCCGGATGGGTGGTCGAGCGGCCAATAAGTAGATGGAGGTGAGTGCACCTAAACCATATAGCACTGAAAATTACTACCTCTAAACAATACAACTACAAACTGCCGTTCTTTTCGGCCGATAAATAGCCAACGATGAATCCAGCCAACAATTAAACGCCAATGCACTCCATGCCAAAACCTCTACCCATAGGGTGGGAGGGCGGGAAGGCAATTCACCAGCAAAGAGACCACAAAATGGCCTAGCCTGTCCTATATATATTAACCCTCCCCTTTTCCTAAGGGCTGTACTTCCTCACAGCTAGGTCCACCCCTCACAAGATGTTTAACTCATTCCTTTCCTATGTAGTCAATTCTCTCTCCTAAACATCCTAGTGATATTTGGTGGACCCCTTTCATTCAAAGTAACCCTTTGTTAACTCTAAAACCAGGAAATAAAGACACGGAGACTTGATTTTGGCAGAAAAATTGCTAGCTATTTATTTGACCCTAACCATAGCAAACCTGTAATTGAAAACTTTGTTAAGATGCCGAATCAGCCGGCATAATGGTGGCAGAAAAAAGAACGGCTCTATTAAACTACCGCTAACCTTAAAATGGTAAAATCACCAAACATCCTACACACTATCATGATCGGTAATAGGTGTCAACTCAACCCTCACAGTGACTTCCCACCGCTGACGGGTGCCCTGCCGCTGCCTCCCGGATGGGTGGTCGAGCGGCCAATAAGTCGATGGAGGTGAGTGCACCTAAACCATATAACTCTGAAAATTACTACCTCTAAACAATACAACTACAAACTGCCGTTCTTTTCCGCCAAAAGCGAAAGACTCCATCCCAGAGTCCTCGCACCGCCACCATAACCTACCCTAACTCCTGCAACACTAGGAACAGATCCTCCAGGAAAAACATCATCCCCTCATTGGATAGATGTACACCATCAGGCCGAAAAAGGTGACTGTCTCGGAACCGAATCCTAGGGTGGCGAACTACTTTGCCTCCGTGGGACATCACCCACTTCGCCACCGCCCAATTCACCTTCTTCCTGGCCTCATCCATTACGCGACCGTCCTCCACACTTTGCCAACTCAACCTTGGCACCATCAAGGAAAATACCAATACACAATCGGTCCAAGCTGCGGCCACCCTTGCCAGATCCAGTATCATGGCCCACCGTAGCCCCAAAGAAGTCCTCTTCCCTAGGTCGTTGCCACCTAAATGGACAACCTAATCCTTGGGAACTCCATGCTTGCTGGCCTGACTGACTAGTCTACCCTTCAGATCTTCCCACATCATTCCTCGCCAACCAAGCCATCTGATTCCCTGACCCCCAGGAAACCTCTGAGCCCTATCAGAGGACAAGAACTTTGCAGCTCAAAAAACATACGAGCGGCCCACCACCCAAACGGGCAAGTCATCAGCAAACCAACCTGAAGAGGAGGAAAAAAGGGGTAAAATTGGTTACTAAAATCTACGCCATTGTTTGTAAATGTGTTAACCTGAAGGATCTGCCAAAAAGAAAAAAATTTTGCTTCCAAATATAGCAGCAGTCACGGCCTAGCCGATCTCACGAGCTTCTAGCCAATTTGAAGCAGAACATGAACACACGAAGGGAAAGGTAAAATGAACAAAAGAAAATAAACTGGGGGGGGGGGGATATAAACAGGGATAAAACATGTAAGAACTCAGCTGGAGGTGAAAGCGTAAAACCTGCTGAGGGACTTTGATTAGAGCAGATTAGCCGAATTAAAGATCAGAATTCAGTCCGTCAAGTCAGGCAAAAATCGCAAAATAACTCCAGACCCCCGCTGCCGGCTCACGCCAACAGCGGCGAGTGGCTAATCCCTGAGTAGGATCACAAACGGGTAAACGGACCAACGTACAGCACTATAACATAACATATAACATATAACACTATAACATATAACTATAACACGATAAAACAGCACAACAAGATCTTAACACTTTTAATTAAACATACGTCGCGCGAGCAAAAATCTCAAACGACGGGGCGAATATATCGCTTGTAACAAGACGACTTCCATCGCCCCACCGCCTGGATTTCCGCCCTTGAAAAACCCGCCGCCGCAGCCGCCGTCGCAGCCCCTATGCGGAAGGAGTGTGTTCCGAAATCGGAGGGTGAAAGGCCCAAGCTCGTCAGACAGCGACCCAGCATCCAACGAAATTGATACTTTGTCACTGGCAGCCCGTCGTAGTGCAGCAACCACGACCCCCGACAGTCGGGCCTTACTGCCGCATATTGCACTGCCAACCTTACTGGGCATATGCTCTCCTCAAGTGACGGAACGAGTGTGACCCATCGACCTCTCCCCACCTGGTCCGTCTTAGAGCGTCGCAATCTGCAAAGCAAGGACCCTCCACTCACCACTACATCCCCGACAAGCATGCGCGAATCCGCTCGCTTAGAAGGCGCTACCAATTCCGAAATCCTAAAGGCTCCGTGGTAAGCCATGGAGAACGCCACTCTAAAGAGCAGCGATTCAAACATGGACGACGCGATAGCTCCGACCGCCCCAAAGACGCCCGGCATTAAGGCCGCATCAATGGGCCGCCTCCCGTCAGGTGGCGTCG
This sequence comes from Pseudophryne corroboree, assembly GCF_028390025.1. Lineage (NCBI taxonomy): Eukaryota > Metazoa > Chordata > Amphibia > Anura > Myobatrachidae > Pseudophryne > Pseudophryne corroboree. The sequence continues at coordinate 478,195,357 of NC_086450.1, forward strand.
GCGCCACGCGCGCCCATCCTTTCATCGCCTTCAGCAGAATCCCACTTTTCGTCACGTCGGGAACGCCCTTAATTTTGCTGAAGAACGAAATGCCTGCCAAGTACCGGGATACCACAGCTCTGGACCTACCCGAAACATAAAGCTGCCAAATAAAAGAAAGCATCATCCGATGCCCGCTCTTACCTCGTTGATTCCGTCCTCGAGCAAATTCCTCCCACTCGCTCCAAGCTTGGTCGTAAGCCTGAAGCGTGGATGGCGCGACCGATCGCAGTGCTAGACCCTCCAGTCCGGCCCGATGACCTGCCAGACATAACCGGGACAATGAAAACCCTGTTCGTCGGCCTCGGGAGCCAACAAGCAAAACCTGTCCCACCGCCCTCGTGACAATGCGTCAGCGATACCATTCTCCAGCCCCGGCACGTGTTGCGCGCAAAACCACACGTTCTTGCATAGGCATGTCAACAGCAACTGCCCTAGCACCCTTAGAACCACCAGCGACTTTGCCCTTTGGTTGTTAATCGCGTGCACCACGCCCAGATTGTCGCATCTAAACAGGATGCTGCGATGTGCCAGCCTCTCGCCCCAGATCTCCAGCGCAACCATGATGGGAAAAAGCTCAAGGAGCAAAAGGTCCTTTGTCAAACCCGCACGATGCCAATCCGCCGGCCATGAGGCCGCGCACCAAGATCCCTCCAGATAGCAACCGAATCCGGAGGCACCCGCTGCGTCGGTGAACAGCTGCAGTCTAGCGCTGTGGACCGTTGGGGCCTGCCATATACACACCCCGTTGAAATCCTCCAGGAACGAGGCCCATACGGCCAGATCCCGTTTTATCTCAGCGGACAAGCGTACGAAATGGTGTGGTCTGGCGCACCCCGCAGTCGCCCTCTCTAGCTTCCGACAGAAAACCCTGCCCATCGGGATAACCCGACAAGCAAAGTTCAACATGCCAAGCAAGGATTGCGCCTGCCGCAGCTTAACCTTGCGCGACCCCATGAACCGGCAAATGGCGTCGCGGACCTTTGCCACTTTGTCTCTAGGCAGACGGCACGAACCCGCCACCGTGTCAGTCTCGATCCCCAGAAATGACAGGCAAGAAACCGGCCCCTCAGTTTTATCTTCGGCCACTGGGACTCCGAAGTGGCAAAACAAAGCTCGTATGCTGAAAAGCAAGTCGCCACATCGCGGTGAATTCGCTGGTCCCGTACAGAGTAAGTCATCGAGGTAATGGGCGACGAAGACTCCACGCACCAATGCAGGAAGGTGCTAAATCGTTCGAAATACGAGCAAGACACGGAACATCCCATCGGCAAACATTTGTCGATGAAATATTCCGTTCCAATCCGGAAACCCATAAAGCGGAATGAGTCCGGATGCAGCGGCAGCAACCGAAAAGCGGATTCTACATCAATCTTTGCCATGAGGGCCCCAGCGCCGTAGCTGCGGACCAGCTCCAGCGCCTCGTCGAACGACTGATACGCCACCGAGCAATGAGCCGGAGGTATTGCGTCGTTGACCGACGCCCCCGCCGGGTAAGAAAGATGTTGGATAAGTCGAAAAGAGCCTGGAGGCTTCTTGGGTACCACCCCCATCGGGGAGATGACTAGGCCTTCCACCGGGGGTGATGAAAACGGCCCCTCCATCCTGCCCAGCCTGACCTCTTTGTCAACCTTATCTCGTAGCACCACAGGCAAGGCTCGAGCAGACTAGAGGTTCCTCTGGGCCCATACCGTAACATCGCTCGCAACGGGCAAGCGAAAACCAAAACGAAAACCTGAATACAAAAACGAGGCATCAGCCCTATTCGGATACCAATCCAACCATCTGCCCATCGTATCCAAATTAATTGGCATTGGCGCTCTGTGGTGCGCTCCCGCCGGGGGCCGATCTTGGGTAAGGTTGCTTACCCCGGGGAACTTGCCGACTACCCTTGAAGCAGGAGGAGGCTGAGTGGGAACCGCCACAATGCAGGCACGCGTGCCGAAACCGGCACTGCTCGCCGTTGGAACATGTCGCGTTGTTAAACGCGAAACATTTTCCCTTCGCTGCGGGCTGCCCCCCTGCCCGGACGGCCGACCTACCTGGCTTGGCCGATCCGCCGTCCGCGCCGGGCACATGGGCGGATGACCCTGCGCGGTGCCCGTCCGCCCCCGCGCTTCGGGGCTCCTTATCCTGCTGTGAGGCCCGAGTGACCTTGAGCCAGACTTCTACGTCCTTAAACCCGAAGTCCATAACGTGCAACCCGTCCTGCTTCTCCCGGAACTCCTCATCGTATCTACGCCATTCGGTGCCCGACGACGTGCGTTGCATATCATGCACGAGATGCAGGTACCGAATGACATTCATGTGTTCCTCTGGCCTATCCTCAAGGTAACAAGCCGCGAAGACCCAAAAGCCGGCTAGCCAGTTATCGAAGGTACGGAATGCCTCGGCCCCTATGCCCTTCTTAGCAGCTGCCGCCTTGAAGTCTTTCTTAGCGTCTTTTGTCAAGACGAACACATCTACGTAGTCCCCCCTGCGAATCTTTCTGCGGCAGCTGTCCCTTAGCCCCCGCATGACTGCAGTATACTCGCAGCGGACCACGCCAGGCAGGTCGCGTCGCTTCTTGGCCCTGCGAGAGTCCCCGCTAAGCCGCCTTCGCCTCTTCCGCCTCTCCTACTGCCCCGCCGCCTTCTTGGCGTATTTAGTCGCCCGTTTCTTCGCCCTAGTCGTGCTACTGACTTCGGACGCTGGCGATGACAGGGAAGAAGAGGAGGAAGAAGAGGAGGAAGAGGAAGAGCTGCGCGAACTCGAACGCGTGCCCGAACCCGACCCATACTGCTCCACCTCACCTGAAGCCGTAGACTGTTCGGACCCGGTTTCCTCTGGCGTGACATACGCGACATCCTCATCCTCCGATGCCGACACCTCCGCATCGTCCTGAGCGTCTGCGGGAAAAAGAGGGGGAGAGGACCCGGACAACAGCAGTGGCGCGCGCCTAGCGCCTCTGGGGGCAGGCGTCCCTGATAACCGTCCTCGCTCGCCCTGTCCGGGCTGCTGATGGAGCTGCGCCGCGGCCACTCCCAGCTCACGACAGGCGCGTGCCACCCGCTGGGCGGCTGATATGTTATCTGTCCCAGATCCGCCCGCCACCTCCCCGGAACCAACATCGAGCTCCGGGGCTGCGGCCAGCGGCCCCAGCGCCGCCACGACCATGGCCAGGGCAGACGCCAGCGTACCGGGAGGGTTAGTGCCACCCGGAGACGCTGCGCCGTCCCCTGAGGGATGCCGGGCCGGCGGCGGCCCGCGCCGAGCCGCCCGACTCCCAGGAATAGCCGCCGTAGACCCCGCTGCCCTGCGGACAGGTCGGCCCGGTGGGGAAACTCCCGAGCCGCTGGGATACTGCGACCCGGATTCCCGTCCTGAACCACGCCGCACCCGGCCCCGGGGGATTGTGCCTGCATCCCGCCCGTCCCCCCCGCGGGAGCCCACTCCCCGCTGAGCGGAGCCAGCTCCGCCAGCAGGGTTGGCCCCGCGCCGGGAGAAACTATCTGCCCGTCGCCTTGTGCCCGCTGCACTAATAACCCTTGTCCCCCCAAAACCTGGTTGATCCCTACCAGGCGTCCTCCCCCCCCCCGCTCCACGCCGGATTTCGGCTGCAGAGGAGAGAGCTGGGGGGACACGGAGGACTGCGGCGCCGCTGCGCGCACACGTGCGTGAGCGACGCCGCCGGAGCCGCGCGTGGGCACGCGCGCAGGCAGTGCGCGCGTCCCATCGCTTCCGGCCTGGGCGCCCTCAGCTGAGGTCTCCGCTGGTGACGCCGCCACGAGGTCCCGCCCGGTTCTCTCCCCCCGCCTGAGGCCTCCATCCGGCCCCGGCAAGAGGGAGGAGACGGGAACCGAGTTTGAAGATCCGGATGGGCGCCCGGCGCGGCGCACCTGCGCGCGCCTGCGGGCTCCCGGAGTCAAAGCATCCCCGGCCAAGCCCGGAGGCGAGGGCTGCTGCCCGTCCCTCTCCAGGCAGTCAGACCGCCTAACCGCCCCTGAACTAGAGATGAGCGGGTTCGGTTCCTCGGAATCCGAACCCGCCCGAACTTCAGTTTTTTTTACACGGGGCCGAGCGACTCGGATCTTCCCACCTTGCTCGGTTAACCCGAGCGCGCCCGAACGTCATCATCCCGCTGTCGGATTCTCGCGAGGCTCGTATTCTATCGCGAGACTCGGATTCTATATAAGGAGCCGCGCGTCGCCGCCATTTTCACACGTGCATTGAGATTGATAGGGAGAGGACGTGGCTGGCGTCCTCTCCGTTTAGACTAGAGTACTAGAGAGAGAGACACAAATTTTGGGGAGCATATTATTAGGAGGAGTACTACTTGCTGCTGATAGTGTGACCAGTGACCACCAGTTTAATTAATCCGTTCTCTGCCTGAAAAAAAACGATACACAGTGTGACACAGTCACATACCATATCTGTGCTCAGCCCAGTGTGCTGCATCATATGTAATACTGTATATCATTATTTGACTGTGCTGAGTGCTCACTGCTCACACAGCTTAATTGTGGGGGAGACTGGGGAGCAGTTATAGCAGGAGTACATATTTTAAGTACAGTGCACACTTTTGCTGCCAGAGTGCCACCGCCAGTGTGACTGACCAGTGACCACTGACCACCAGTATTGTGTTGTCTGCTGACCACCAGTATATTGTGATTGTCTGCCTGAAAAAGTTAAACACTCGTCGTGTGGTGTTTTTATAAACGCATTCTGCAGACAGTGTCCAGCAGGTCCGTCATTACATAATATATACCTGTCCGGCTGCAGTACTAGTGTGATATATATATATATTTTAATTTTATCTCATTATCATCCAGTCTATATTAGCAGCAGACACAGTACGGTAGTCCACGGCTGTAGCTACCTCTGTGTCGGCAGTCGCTCGTCCATCCATAATTGTATACCACCTACCCGTGTTTTTTTTTTTTTTTCTATCTTCTTGATACTAGTAGCTTACTTTAGGAGTCTGCAGTGCTGAGTCTGACAGACAGTGTCCAGCAGGTCCGTCATTACATAATATATACCTGTCCGGCTGCAGTACTAGTGTGATATATATATATATATTTTAATTTTATCTCATTATCATCCAGTCTATATTAGCAGCAGACACAGTACGGTAGTCCACGGCTGTAGCTACCTCTGTGTCGGCAGTCGCTCGTCCATCCATAATTGTATACCACCTACCCGTGGTTTTTTTTTTTTCTATCTTCTTGATACTAGTAGCTTACTTTAGGAGTCTGCAGTGCTGACAGACAGTGTCCAGCAGGTCCGTCATTACATAATATATACCTGTCCGGCTGCAGTACTAGTGTGATATATATATATATTTTAATTTTATCTCATTATCATACAGTCTATATTAGCAGCAGACACAGTACGGTAGTCCACGGCTGTAGCTACCTCTGTGTCGGCAGTCGCTCGTCCATCCATAATTGTATACCACCTACCCGTGTTTTTTTTTTTTTTCTATCTTCTTGATACTAGTAGCTTACTTTAGGAGTCTGCAGTGCTGAGTCTGACAGACAGTGTCCAGCAGGTCCGTCATTACATAATATATACCTGTCCGGCTGCAGTACTAGTGTGATATATATATATATATATATATTTTAATTTTATCTCATTATCATCCAGTCTATATTAGCAGCAGACACAGTACGGTAGTCCACGGCTGTAGCTACCTCTGTGTCGGCAGTCGCTCGTCCATCCATAATTGTATACCACCTACCCGTGGTTTTTTTTTTTCTATCTTCTTGATACTAGTAGCTTACTTTAGGAGTCTGCAGTGCTGACAGCCAGTGTCCAGCAGGTCCGTCATTACATAATATATACCTGTCCGGCTGCAGTACTAGTGTGATATATATATATATATATTTTAATTTTATCTCATTATCATCCAGTCTATATTAGCAGCAGACACAGTACGGTAGTCCACGGCTGTAGCTACCTCTGTGTCGGCAGTCGCTCTTCCATCCATAATTGTATACCACCTACCCGTGGGTTTTTTTTTTCTATCTTCTTGATACTAGTAGCTTACTTTAGGAGTCTGCAGTGCTGACAGACAGTGTCCAGCAGGTCCGTCATTACATAATATATACCTGTCCGGCTGCAGTACTAGTGTGATATATATATATATTTTAATTTTATCTCATTATCATACAGTCTATATTAGCAGCAGACACAGTACGGTAGTCCACGGCTGTAGCTACCTCAGTGTCGGCAGTCGCTCGTCCATCCATAATTGTATACCACCTACCCGTGGTTTTTTTTTTTTTCTATCTTCTTGATACTAGTAGCTTACTTTAGGAGTCTGCAGTGCTGAGTCTGACAGACAGTGTCCAGCAGGTCCGTCATTACATAATATATACCTGTCCGGCTGCAGTACTAGTGTGATATATATATATTTTAATTTTATCTCATTATCATCCAGTCTATATTAGCAGCAGACACAGTACGGTAGTCCACGGCTGTAGCTACCTCTGTGTCGGCAGTCGCTCGTCATCCATAAGTATACTAGTATCCATCCATCTCCATTGTTTACCTGAGGTGCGTTTTAGTTGTGCCTAATAAAATATGGAGAACAAAAATGTTGAGGTTCCAAAAATAGGGAAAGATCAAGATCGACTTCCACCTCGTGCTGAAGCTGCTGCCACTAGTCATGGCCGAGACGATGAAATGCCAGCAACGTCGTCTGCCAAGGCCGATGCCCAATGTCATAGTACAGAGCATGTAAAATCCAAAACACCAAATATCAGTAAAAAAAGGACTCAAATATCTAAAATAAAATTGTCGGAGGAAAAGCGTAAACTTGCCAATATGCCATTTACCACACGGAGTGGCAAGGAACGGCTGAGGCCCTGGCCTATGTTCATGGCTAGTGGTTCAGCTTCACATGAGGATGGAAGCACTCAGCCTCTCGCTAGAAAAATGAAAAGACTCAAGCTGGCAAAAGCACAGCAAAGAACTGTGCGTTCTTCGAAATCCCAAATCCACAAGGAGAGTCCAATTGTGTCGGTTGCGATGCCTGACCTTCCCAACACTGGACGTGAAGAGCATGCGCCTTCCACCATTTGCACGCCCCCTGCAAGTGCTGGAAGGAGCACCCGCAGTCCAGTTCCTGATAGTCAGATTGAAGATGTCAGTGTTGAAGTACACCAGGATGAGGAGGATATGGGTGTTGCTGGCGCTGGGGAGGAAATTGACAAGGAGGATTCTGATGGTGAGGTGGTTTGTTTAAGTCAGGCACCCGGGGAGACACCTGTTGTCCGTGGGAGGAATATGGCCATTGACATGCCTGGTGAAAATACCAAAAAAATCAGCTCTTCGGTGTGGAAGTATTTCAACAGAAATACGGACAACATTTGTCAAGCCGTGTGTTGCCTTTGTCAAGCTGTAATAAGTAGGGGTAAGGACGTTAACCACCTCGGAACATCCTCCCTTATACGTCACCTGCAGCGCATTCATAATAAGTCAGTGACAAGTTCAAAAACTTTGGGCGACAGCGGAAGCAGTCCACTGACCAGTAAATCCCTTCCTCTTGTAACCAAGCTCACGCAAACCACCCCACCAACTCCCTCAGTGTCAATTTCCTCCTTCCCCAGGAATGCCAATAGTCCTGCAGGCCATGTCACTGGCAATTCTGACGAGTCCTCTCCTGCCTGGGATTCCTCCGATGCATCCTTGCGTGTAACGCCTACTGCTGCTGGCGCTGCTGTTGTTGCTGCTGGGAGTCGATGGTCATCCCAGAGGGGAAGTCGGAAGACCACTTGTACTACTTCCAGTAAGCAATTGACTGTCCAACAGTTCTTTGCGAGGAATATGAAATATCACAGCAGTCCTCCTCTTGCAAAGCGGATAACTGAGGCCTTGACAACTATGTTGGTGTTAGACGTGCGTCCGGTATCCGCCGTTAGTTCACAGGGAACTAGACATTTTCTTGAGGTAGTGTGCCCCCGTTACCAAATACCATCTAGGTTCCACTTCTCTAGGCAGGCGATACCGAGAATGTACACGGACGTCAGAAAAAGACTCACCAGTGTCCTAAAAAATGCAGGTGTACCCAATGTCCACTTAACCACGGACATGTGGACAAGTGGAGCAGGGCAGGGTCAGGACTATATGACTGTGACAGCCCACTGGGTAGATGTATGGACTCCCGCCGCAAGAACAGCAGCGGCGGCACCAGTAGCAGCATCTCGCAAACGCCAACTCTTTCCTAGGCAGGCTACGCTTTGTATCACCGGTTTCCAGAATACGCCTACAGCTGAAAACCTCTTACGGCAACTGAGGAAGATCATCGCGGAATGGCTTACCCCAATTGGACTCTCCTGTGGATTTGTGGCATCGGACAACGCCAGCAATATTGTGTGTGCATTAAATATGGGCAAATTCCAGCACGTCCCATGTTTTGCACATACCTTGAATTTGGTGGTGCAGAATTATTTAAAAAACGAGAGGGGCGTGCAAGAGATGCTGTCGGTGGCCAGAGGAATTGTGGGACACTTTTGGCGTACAGGCACCACGTACAGAAGACTGGAGCACCACCAAAAACGCCTGAACCTGCCCTGCCATCATCTGAAGCAAGAAGTGGTAACAAGGTGGAATTCAACCCTATATATGCTTCAGAGGTTGGAGGAGCAGCAAAAGGCCATTCAAGCCTATACAATTGAGCACGATATAGGAGGTGGAATGCACCTGTCTCAAGCGCAGTGGAGAATGATTTCAACGTTGTGCAAGGTTCTGCTGCCCTTTGAACTTGCCACACGTGAAGTCAGTTCAGACACTGCCAGCCTGAGTCAGGTCATTCCCCTCATCAGGCTTTTGCAGAAGAAGCTGGAGACATTGAAGGAGGAGCTAACACAGAGCGATTCCGCTAGGCATGTGGGACTTGTGGATGGAGCCCTTAATTTGCTTAACAAGGATTCACGGGTGGTCAATCTGTTGAAATCAGAGCACTACATTTTGGCCACCGTGCTCGATCCTAGATTTAAAACCTACCTTGGATCTCTCTTTCCGGCACACACAAGTCTGCTGGGGTTCAAAGACCTGCTGGTGAGAAAATTGTCAAGTCAAGCGGAACGCGACCTGTCAACATCTCCTCCTTCACATTCTCCCGCAACTGGGGGTGCGAGGAAAAGGCTCAGAATTCCGAGCCAACCCGCTGGCGGTGATGCAGGGCAGTCTGGAGCGACTGCTGATGCTGACATCTGGTCCGGACTGAAGGACCTGCCAACGATTACGGATTTGGACATGTCGTCTACTGGCACTGCATATGATTCTCTCCCCATTGAAAGAATGGTGGAGGATTATATGAGTGACCGCATCCAAGTAGGCACGTCAGACAGTCCGTACTTATACTGGCAGGAAAAAGAGGCAATTTGGAGGCCCTTGCACAAACTGGCTTTATTCTACCTAAGTTGCCCTCCCACAAGTGTGTACTCCGAAAGAGTGTTTAGTGCCGCCGCTCAGCTTGTCAGCAATCGGCGTACGAGGTTACTTCCAGAAAATGTGGAGAAGATGATGTTCATTAAAATGAATTATAATCAATTCCTCCGTGGAGACATTGACCAGCAGCAATTGCCTCCACAAAGTACACAGGGAGCTGAGATGGTGGATTCCAGTGGGGACGAATTGATAATCTGTGAGGAGGGGGATGTACACGGTGATATATCGGAGGATGATGATGAGGTGGACATCTTGCCTCTGTAGAGCCAGTTTGTGCAAGGAGAGATTAATTGCTTCTTTTTTGGTGGGGGTCCAAACCAACCCGTCATTTCAGTCACAGTCGTGTGGCAGACCCTGTCACTGAAATGATGGGTTGGTTAAAGTGTGCATGTCCTGTTTATACAACATAAGGGTGGGTGGGAGGGCCCAAGGACAATTCCATCTTGCACCTCTTTTTTCTTTCATTTTTCTTTGCGTCATGTGCTGTTTGGGGAGTATTTTTTTGAAGGGCCATCCTGCGTGACACTGCAGTGCCACTCCTAGATGGGCCAGGTGTTTGTGTCGGCCACTAGGGTCGCTTATCTTACTCACACAGTCAGCTACCTCATTGCGCCTCTTTTTTTCTTTGCGTCATGTGCTGTTTGGGGAGTGTTTTTTGGAAGGGCCATCCTGCGTGACACTGCAGTGCCACTCCTAGATGGGCCAGGTGTTTGTGTCGGCCACTAGGGTCGCTTAGCTTACTCACACAGCTACCTCATTGCGCCTCTTTTTTTCTTTGCGTCATGTGCTGTTTGGGGAGTGTTTTTTGGAAGGGCCATCCTGCGTGACACTGCAGTGCCACTCCTAGATGGGCCAGCTGTTTGTGTCGGCCACTAGGGTCGCTTAGCTTAGTCATCCAGCGACCTCGGTGCAAATTTTAGGACTAAAAATAATATTGTGAGGTGTGAGGTGTTCAGAATAGACTGAAAATGAGTGGAAATTATGGTTTTTGAGGTTAATAATACTTTGGGATCAAAATGACACCCAAATTCTATGATTTAAGCTGTTTTTTAGTGTTTTTTGAAAAAAACACCCGAATCCAAAACACACCCGAATCCGACAAAAAAAATTCGGTGAGGTTTTGCCAAAACGCGGTCGAACCCAAAACACGGCCGCGGAACCGAACCCAAAACCAAAACACAAAACCCGAAAAATTTCAAGTGCACATCTCTACCCTGAACGCCGACTGCGCCCGCCTGCTAAGGCTGGCCCGACCACCGGCGACACCGTGGTCCGCGCCCTACGTCCCGCACCCCTGGAACTCGGTAAGGTCCCAGGGGACGGGACGCCGTCCACAGGGCAAGACACCCCGTCCCTGGGACTAGCCCCACCGCCCGATGAGCGGTAACAGGCTGGGGTCCCAGCAGACCGACGTGGGCGATTGGAAGCCATAGTAGGGAGGCTTTAAAACGATAAGACAAATGTCACAAATTGAAAGGGGATAAATTCTGCACAGCAGCACTTGTTAGGCGCCGGGGTCCGCTCGTCGGTGCGGCCCGGCGCCTAGCAACCAGGGACGCCGTGCGCGTTCAGCCGCCGGCTCCCTGGCAACGCTAGACGCCGGGCGCACAGAGCCGCTCTGACCTTAGCAACGGGGACGCCACGTTCAGCCGCGTTCCCCGTTGCTGGGTCTGTCCTAAATTACCTGATTATGTGCTGGCCGTGCAGCATGCAAGCTGCACGGCATTTCCATTGATTACCCTGTCTGGATCTTGATTGTAGGGTTCCTGAATAAAGGCACCCTCAGGACTTCTTACAGACGCCGGTGATAGCTTCCTGTTTGCCTGTGTGTCAGCTACAGAGAGTTTCCAGTCCTGCTCTATCCGGTTGTTCCTGTCCTCAGTGATCCTGTACTCGGAAGTTTGTCATCTATTCCTGGAGTCTGACCGAGCACCTGTAACATCCTGTGGTGTTCGTGAGTCGCGGCGCAGCCGTGTGTTGCGGCTTGTCCGCTTACTGCTTATTATTTAGTATCTTTGTGTTCTGGAGCTTTTGCGGAGGATTCCGCTCCCACAGATCCACTCTGGTATCCAGCGGTGCTGGATAGGAGTACGGATCAGTGGATTTTTGGTTGTCCTTTTCCCTGGCGGCTAGTCCGCACATACCGTTTGTTTAAGTTAGTTAGCTTGTAACCCCTGGCCTGGTTGCTTAGTCAGAGGGCCCCTTGTTATCACCCTGTCTCGGATTTCCCTTTGTCTCCCATTAAGACCTGCGGGGGCATCGGGGTTGGGCAGACATAATCCGCCCTTCGAACGCGGCTGCCATGGGCTCAAGCAACCATAGTCTTGCAAGGGATTTCTGATAACACGGGCGAGACAACGGAGTTAGGGTGCCAGGGGTTACTAGGCTCTCCTGCTCCCACAACCAGCATATCTTCCCAGTACTCAGACCTCTGCTATAAGATCTCCTCGGGTCTGGAGTACGGGAATCATAACATTATCACCGGCCAGACAAAAGAAAAAATTTAAATTAACAGGAGTTAATTTTTTCACTTATTCAGTTGGGAGATTTTGTCGGCCTCATGAATCCCGCCGGTATTGGGCCAAATCCTGGCCAGCTTCTAGTTAGTCAGATTCAAGAACTTACTCAGATGGTTCAGGATCTGTCCCTCCGGGTGAGGTCACAGGAAGATCTGTTACGGACTTCCCCGAGGGTCATCCCTGAACCAAAAATGCATCTGCCTGACCGTTTTTCTGGGGATAGAAAACAGTTTTTTAATTTTAAAGAGTCTTGTAAACTTTATTTTCGTTTAAGACCAGTCTCCTCAGGTACGGAGGCTCAGCGGGTTGGAATTATTATTTCTCTGCTTCAGGGGGATCCTCAGACCTGGGCTTTTGGTTTAAAGACAGACGATCCGGCCTTATCGTCTGTAGACGCCTTTTTAAAGTCTTTAGGGCTATTGTATGACGACCCTGATAGAGAGGCGTCCGCTGAGAGTCAGTTACGTGCTCTTAGACAGGGTAGGAATCCCGCAGAGAATTATTGTACGGAGTTTCGCCGTTGGTCGAACGACTGTGGATGGAATGACCCAGCCCTGCGCAGTCAGTTTCGCCTCGGCTTATCTGAATCTATAAAAGACAGTCTCCTTCAGTATCCCGCTCCTGAGACTCTCGATAAACTCATGGAGCTCTCTATTAAGATAGATCGTCGGCTCAGAGAGCGGCGGGCTGAAAAAGGGGCATCTGTCGGGTCTTCTCCTTGTGTGCTTTCCATTCCTGTAGACATAGAGGAGCCTATGCAGATAGGTCTCTCCAAATTGTCTCCTGAAGAAAGAACCAGGAGGCAAAATTCTGGTCTTTGTTTATACTGTGGAGGTAGGGGACATTTTGCCCGTAGTTGTCCGAACAAATCGGGAAACTTCCTGACCAAGTGAGTTGTGAGGGGGTTCACTTTGGTCTGCAGCTCATCTCCTCAAATAATTCACTGTTAGTTCCTGCTAAAGTTTCCTTTGGCAGCCTCTGTTCCTAGGTCTCTGCTTTTGTGGACAGTGGAGCTGCAGGGAACTTTATGGATTTAACATGGGCCAAGGCCTTAGGTATTCCTCAGTTAACCTTGGGTAGGTGTGTCACCATGCATGGTTTAGATGGGAGTCCCTTGTCCAATGGGGTTATTTCTCTAGGTACACCTCCTGTTTTACTCTCGGTGGGTGCCCTGCATTCTGAAAAAATTTAGTTTTTCCTTACTCATTGTCCAGCAGTTCCTGTGGTTCTGGGTCACCCTTGGCTGGCCTTTCATAATCCCATAATTGATTGGCAGTCGGGGGAGATCTTACAATGGGGTACCATCTGTAATAAAGAATGTATTATGCTTCCTATCCGAGTAGCTGCCGCCGTTCCTGCACCCATTCCTGAGGAATATCAGGTTATTGTCGACGTGTTTTCCAAGGGCAATGCGGATATTCTGCCTCCCCATAGGCCTTACGATTGTGCCATTGAGCTAATTCCTGGTGCCACGTTGCCTAAAGGAAGGTTATATGCATTGTCTGGTCCTGAAACTGTGGCCATGAAAGAGTATGTGAAAGAAAGCCTTGGGAAAGGTTTTATCAGGCCATCTAAATCCCCATTAAGTGCAGGTTTCTTCTTCGTAGAGAAGAAGGATGGTTCACTCAGACCCTGCATTGACTTTAGAGCTTTGAATAAAATCTCAGTAAAGAATACTTACCCTCTGCCGCTGATCTCTGTCCTCTTTGATCAGCTACGTTCGGCCGTGATTTTTTCTAAAATTGACCTTAGAGGAGCATATAACCTCATCAGAATCAAGTTAGGGGATGAGTGGAAAACGGCATTCAGTACTCAATCAGGCCACTATGAGTATCTGGTTATGCCATTCGGCCTGTCAAACGCTCCGGCAGTTTTCCAGGATCTCATTAATGATGTGCTCCGTGAATTTCTTGGAAGATTCGTTGTAGTCTACTTAGACGATATTTTGATATATTCTGACTCTGTAGAACAACATGTTACCCAGGTGCGTCAGGTGCTAAAGAAATTACGTGAAAATCACCTATATGCCAAACTGGAGAAGTGTGAATTTCATGTCACGGAGGTATCCTTTTTAGGGTACATTATTTCCCCTCGGGGATTCCGTATGGAACCGAAGAAGCTCCAAGCCATCCTTAGTTGGGCGCAACCCACCAATTTAAAAGCAATTCAGCGCTTTTTAGGGTTTGCGAACTACTATAGAAGATTTATTCACTCTTTCTCTGACCTAGTTGCTCCCATTGTGGCACTTACTAAGAAGGGAGCAGATCCTACCAATTGGTCATGTGAAGCTGAGTTATCTTTTCAGGCCTTGAAACAAGCCTTTGTCTCAGCCCCTGTCCTTAGACATCCCAACCCAGAATTGCCTTTCATTGTTGAGGTTGATGCCTCGGAGGTTGGAGTAGGGGCTATCCTTTCTCAGAAGGATCCAGATTCCCTTGAATTACATCCTTGTGCCTTTATGTCCAGGAAATTCTCATCTGCAGAATCCAACTACGATGTTGGTAACCGGGAATTGCTGGCTATTAAATGGGCGTTCGAGGAGTGGAGGCATTGGCTTGAAGGAGCGACCCATACCATTTCAGTTTTGACTGATCACAAAAATCTTCAATACATTGAATCTGCTAAACGACTGAATGCCCGGCAGGCTCGTTGGGCTTTATTTTTTACTCGTTTCAAATTCATTATCACCTTCAGGCCAGGTTCCAAGAATACTAAGGCAGATGCCCTGTCACGCAGTTTTCTTCCAGTTCAAGACAACAGTCCTGTTACTCCCATACTTCCGTCTTCAGTCATTCGGGCAGGCCTCACACAGGATGTATTTACCCAGTTAAAGCTGCTTCAACATCAAGCTCCTGGAAATACTCCTGCTGGTCGTCTTTTTGTCCCTGAGTTTTTGAGAGCTACTATTTTGGCAGAGTTTCATGATAGCAAGGTTGCCGGGCATCCGGGAATCGCTAAGACTTTGGAATTAGTCTCCCGCTCAGTATGGTGGCCTGGTCTTTCCAAAGACATTAAAGAGTTTGTTTTTTCGTGTCAGGTCTGTGCACAGCATAAAGTTCCCCGTTCTTTGCCTATAGGTCAACTTATGCCCTTGAATGTTCCCCTTAGGCCATGGTCGCATATCTCCATGGATTTTGTGGTGGACCTCCCTCTGTCAGCCCGATGCCGAGTCATATGGGTGGTAGTGGACCGTTTTAGCAAAATGGCCCATTTCATTGCTCTTCCCCGATTGCCATCTGCCCAGGGATTGGCAGTCTTGTTCCTCCGCCATGTTTTCAGACTCCATGGCTTACCCACTGATATTGTCTCTGACAGGGGTCCACAATTCATTGCACAATTTTGGAAGTCCTTTTGTGCTTCGTTGAAGATGAAATTATCATTAACCTCCGGCTATCATCCCCAATCCAATGGACAGACTGAGCGAGTTAACCAATCTCTTAAACAATATTTGCGTTTGTACTCGGCCAAACTCCAGAATGACTGGTCTGAGTTTCTTCCATTGGCGGAGTTTGCTTATAATAATGCCTGTCATTCCTCCACCAATGTGTCTCCATTTTTTGCCGTTTTTGGTTTTCACCCCAGAGCTAATTCATTTTTTCAACATTCCTCTGTCTCCTCTCTGGCCCTGACCTCTCATCTTAAACTTATTTGGAAAAAAGTGCACCTGGCTCTCAGAAAAGCAGCATTCCGGGAAAAAAGATTTTCTGACAGGCTCCGGCGGCCGTGCACTTTTAAAGTAGGAGACAGGGTGTGGTTGTCAACTCGCAACATTAAACTCCGACAAACCTCAGCCAGATTGGGTCCTAGATTTATTGGACCATTTCTCATTATCAAAAAAGTCAATCCAGTTGCTTTCCGGTTACGCTTACCAAAAACTTTACGGATCGGAAATACCTTCCATTGCTCATTGCTTAAACCTTATGTTTCGTCCAGTAGATTTCCTCGTAAAATATCTCAGGGGAGATCTCCAGTAAATGTACAGGGTCAGCAGGAGTTCTTGGTGGAGAAGGTTCTCGATTCCAAGTTGTCCCGGGGTCGGCTTTATTTTTTGGTACATTGGAGAGGTTATGGGCCAGAGGAAAGGTCTTGGGTCCTGGATGAGGACCTTCATGCCCCAAGGCTCAAAAGGGCATTTTTTCGAGAATTTCCTCAGAAACCTGGCTTTAGGGGTTCCTTGACCCTTCCTCAAGGGGGGGGTACTGTTAGGCGCCGGGGTCCGCTCGTCGGTGCGGCCCGGCGCCTAGCAACCAGGGACGCCGTGCGCGTTCAGCCGCCGGCTCCCTGGCAACGCTAGATGCCGGGCGCACAGAGCCGCTCTGACCTTAGCAACGGGGACGCCACGTTCAGCCGCGTTCCCCGTTGCTGGGTCTGTCCTAAATTACCTGATTATGTGCTGGCCGTGCAGCATGCAAGCTACACGGCATTTCCATTGATTACCCTGTCTGGATCTTGATTGGAGGGTTCCTGAATAAAGGCACCCTCAGGACTTCTTACAGACGCCGGTGATAGCTTCCTGTTTGCCTGTGTGTCAGCTACAGAGAGTTTCCTGTCCTGCTCTATCCGGTTGTTCCTGTCCTCAGTGATCCTGTACTCGGAAGTTTGTCATCTATTCCTGGAGTCTGACCGAGCACCTGTAACATCCTGTGGTGTTCGTGAGTCGCGGCGCAGCCGTGTGTTGCGGCTTGTCCGCTTACTGCTTATTATTTAGTATCTTTGTGTTCTGGAGCTTTTGCGGAGGATTCCGCTCCCACAGATCCACTCTGGTATCCAGCGGTGCTGGATAGGAGTACGGATCAGTGGATTTTTGGTTGTCCTTTTCCCTGGCGGCTAGTCCGCACATACCGTTTGTTTAAGTTAGTTAGCTTGTAACCCCTGGCCTGGTTGCTTAGTCAGAGGGCCCCTTGTTATCACCCTGTCTCGGATTTCCCTTTGTCTCCCATTAAGACCTGCGGGGGCATCGGGGTTGGGCAGACATAATCCGCCCTTCGAACGCGGCTGCCATGGGCTCAAGCAACCATAGTCTCGCAAGGGATTTCTGATAACACGGGCGAGACAACGGAGTTAGGGTGCCAGGGGTTACTAGGCTCTCCTGCTCCCACAACCAGCATATCTTCCGAGTACTCAGACCTCTGCTATAAGATCTCCTCGGGTCTGGAGTACGGGAATCATAACAGCACTCACCCCAAGGCAATTCACCAGCAAAGAGACCACAAAATGGCCTAGCCTGTCCTATATATATTAACCCTCCCCTTTTCCTAAGGGCTGTACTTCCTCACAGCTAGGTCCACCCCTCACAAGATGTTTAACTCATTCCTTTCCTATGTAGTCAATTCTCTCTCCTACTGTGTAAAATGATGTATTAGATACAGTGGGGCAGATGTATTAACCTGGAGAAGGCATAAGGAAGTGATAAACCAGTGATAAGTGAAAGGTGATAAAGGAACCAGCCAATCAGATCCTAACTGTTAATTTACATATAGGAGCTGATTGGCTGGTGTCTTTCACCTTGCACATATCACTGGTTCCTTACGCCTTCTCCAGGTTAATACATCTGCCCCAGTATTCCCGGGAATGTGCCCATAACCGTAATAATGTGGCAGCTAGAAACTGAATCACCAGCCTCATATGGGGCCCATTAATCAAACAACATTTGCGACTAGTTGGGGTGTTTTTTTTTGTGGTTAGCTGCAAATATTAAGTATCCCCCAAAATTATGGAGGGATCACAGCTGGTTTCTCCGATACCTGCAACGATCCTTCCATTACCATAGGCAGCTGCATCCAGTGACGGACTGGGCCTCCATTTCGGCCAGGGCACTTGTGAAGGCCCGTCACGGGGAGGGGCACACTGTCACATTGTATGGGGGGGGGAGGGTGCCGTGAGTTGTGGACTCGTGGCACGCCCCCATTACCATGGCGATGCTTGCTGGGAGCAGGGGCACGCCGCAAGTCAGTGGGGCGTGGACGCACAGCATGCCCTCATTTCCATGGAGACTGGTGGGGTCGGCTCAGCCAGAGAGCCGCAGGATGCGCTGCCTGCTCTCTGAGGGACCAGACTGGCCCACCTGCCCATCGGCCCTGCCAGATGGGCAGTCGGGCCCTGGTTGCATCCCTTATCAGTTTCTATGGGGGATGCGATGCAGACAGATTTACCAATATCTGGAATGTGATGCATTGCCGATATAGGCCCCTGTAGCTTCCGCCATCTTCAGATTGCAGTTGCCAGTTGTAGCCTGTAGGCTACACATCGTAGATGTAGGTCCAGCAGGGTTCCCCAGGAAGTGGCTGCTGTGCATGGCGGTCGACATTGAAAAGGCAGACAGTACAAAAGGTCAACAGGGTCAAAAGGTAGAAAGGGTCAAAAGGTCGACATAAAAGTGGTCGACATAAAAAAGGAAGACACTGTTTTTTTTTTTAAATTTTACATGTTTTTGGACTATTTCATACCTTCTCTATCCATGTCGGCAAAGAGTTGGTTATGAACCTTCTGGCGAGTGCAGCGAGCCACCGAGCCCGAAGCGTTGCAAGCGAAGTGAGCCCCCTGAGGGGATGGCTTTCTATAATTGGGGGTCCCAGATGATAAAACTATCCACACAAACCACAAATATGCTAAAAAATTGTGACTACCTTTTTGATGTCGACCTTTTGACCCTGTTGACATTTTGACTGTCTAACATGTGGTGTTTATCTATTGACTGTCTAACTAGACACTGTCTATTATATCACACCCGTATTTACCCTGCACAGAAACAATATAACACACCCAAATCTAACGCTCTCTGCACACGTTACATCTGCCCCACCTGCACTGCACATGTTACATCTGCCCCACCTGCACTGCACATGGTTTTGCACATTAGAGAAAAATGTTGCTGCTGCGATCAGGTCTGAATTAGGCCCAGGGAATGCTGATTAACCCAATACACAGAAAGTCAGTATCTATTGTATGTATTTACTAACAAGTAGGGGGGGGGCGGGCTTCCCTTTCCCCGCAGGTACCCTCTTAGTGTTATAGAGGAGACAAGCCACCCTCTCCCCGCAGGTACCCCCTTAGTGTTATAGAGGGGAGAAGCCACCCTTTACCCGCAGGTACCACGTTAGTGTTATAGAGGAGACAAGCCACCCTCTCCCCGCAGGTACCACGTTAGTATTATAAAGGAGACAAACCACCGTTTCCCCGCAGGTACCCCCTTAGTGTTATAGAGAAGACAAGCTATCCTTTCCCCGCAGGTACCCCCTTAGTGTTATAGAGGAGACTAGCCACCCTTTCCCCGCAGGTACCCCCTTAGTGTTATAGAGGAGACAAGCCACCCTTTCCCCACAGGTACCACTTTAGTGTTATAGAGAAGACAAGCCATCCTTTCCCCGCAGGTACCACCTTAGTGTTATAGAGGAGACAAGCCACCCTTTCCCCGCAGGTACCACCTTAGTGTTATAGAGGAGACAAGCCACCCTTTCCCCGCAGGTACCACCTTAGTGTTATAGAGGGGACAAGCCACCCTTTCCCCGCAGGTACCCCCTTAGTGTTATAGAGGGGACAAGCCACCCTTTCCCCGCAGGTACCCTCTTAGTGTTATAGAGGAGACAAGCCACCCTCTCCCCGCAGGTACCCCCTTAGTGTTATAGAGGGGACAAGCCACCCTTTTCCCACAGATACCCCCTTAGTGTTATAGAGGGGACAAGCCACCCTTTCCCCACAGGTACCACTTTAGTGTTATAGAGAAGACAAGCCATCCTTTCCCCGCAGGTACCACCTTAGTGTTATAGAGGAGACAAGCCACCCTGTCCCCGTAGGTACCACCTTAGTGTTATAGAGGAGACAAGCCACCCTTTCCCCGCAGGTACCCCCTTAGTGTTATAGAGGGGACAAGCCACCCTTTCCCCGCAGGTACCACCTTAGTGTTATAGAGGGGACAAGCCACCCTTTCCCCGCAGGTACCACCTTAGTGTTATAGAGGAGACAAGCCACCCTTTCCCCGCAGGTACCCCCTTAGTGTTATAGAGGGGAGAAGCCACCCTTTACCCGCAGGTACCACGTTAGTGTTATAGAGGAGACAAGCCACCCTCTCCCCGCAGGTACCACGTTAGTATTATAAAGGAGACAAACCACCGTTTCCCCGCAGGTACCCCCTTAGTGTTATAGAGAAGACAAGCTATCCTTTCCCCGCAGGTACCCCCTTAGTGTTATAGAGGAGACTAGCCACCCTTTCCCCGCAGGTACCCCCTTAGTGTTATAGAGGAGACAAGCCACCCTTTCCCCACAGGTACCACTTTAGTGTTACAACAAAAGGGAGAGAAGAAGACTCTTTTGTGGGTGCACTCTTGTATGTTTAAGAGGTCTCAGAAGAGACAATAAGTAAAAATTATAAATGAATTTTTAAATATAACTTTTATTAACAACAATTGATAAAATAGTAGAGTTTACTGTCAAAAATTGGAGGTAGGGGTGGGGGGAAGGGTGGGGGGAGTTGGGGAAAAGAAAGGGGGGAACACAGAACGAATTAATTACAGTGTAAATACTGAATATTGTTCTGGAATGCCTGGGTGCGATAATAACAGCTGGAGACCCTGAAAATTGAAGTGTTTTTATTCTCTCATGAGCGATGATGAGGAGACAGATGGGATGATTAAAGATGGAATGAGCAAGATGAATCTGCTGTCAGTGTTAGACGCTGAGCAAAACCGTCCAGGAATTTCTACTAAACTGAGTATTCCTCGAGAGTCTCCCACTCGAGTACTGACCCAGCCCTACACTGCTTAGCTTCCAAGATCGGAAGGATTCGGGCGTTACCAGTGTGGTATGATAGTAGAAAAAATATTTGATATCGAGGGCTCGAGAATCACTGATGAGAGTTCACGAAAATGGAGAAATAAGAGAAAAGAAAAGACAAGAGAATGGGTGGAGGAGGAAAATAGGGGATCTGCTGCCACCGTTAGACCGGGATAATTACCCCTGAATCAGTGGTGAGAGTCCTGAAGATAGTATAAAGTGAGGAAAAGGAAACGATACTGATAGGTAAAAATTTTTGAGATTGGTTGATAGACAATGGGCTGCTTGATTGCAGGATGCTGATAGTACCTATGATAAAGGTATTAGGTGTGATAAAGAGCAATTTGTACACAATTAGCAGTCAAATAAATTGATTAGACCCATACATCACCATCAATTATCAGATTATTACAATTATACCAAAATGGTATCAGGTGGAAAAAGAAGGAGAAAATGAACAACAATTTCTTATTTGTGTTCCGCTGTATGCAGAGCTGCAGAAATACTATATAATATGATTGCAAGATGCTGATAGTACCTATGATAAAGGTACTTGGTGTGATAAGGAGCAATTTGTACACAATTAGCAGATAATTAAGTTGATTGGAACCATGCATCACCATCAATTTGATGCTGACAGATTATTGCACATTGTACCAAAATGGTATCAGGTGAAAAGAGAAAGAGATAATAAACAGTTGATTGTACAGAGCTGCAGCAGTGCTATATAATACGCAGTATAGAGGATAGTGATAAATTGCTCAGCCAAATGATTAGATCAATATTGATGACTGAAAATAAAGGTTTAAACAGTATCCTATGTGGTATTAAGCCGCTAAATGCCGACTATCTGTAAAACGGGTACTTGCAAAAAACAGCTTGATGAATGCTATTATCAAATATAAATATGCAAAAAGATGCTGAGATTGAGCAGATATTACCCGGAATTGTATGGAACGATCAGTCACTAATATGAGCAGGATACTTTCTGAGTACGGAATGTCCGTGTCAAAGTCCAGGCAAATTGAAGATGCAGGATACACTGGTTCTCAGGAGCTGAGCAGTTCGTTTATAGCCGCACTGCCGATCAAAGTACCTGATGTATTGTGGAGACGTGGTCAGGTTGGCTGAGGAGAAGAGAGACACAATGTTCCTGGTCCCATCGCGGTAGTATCTAGCGGCTGCGGGTTGATGCAGCGGCTGCTGGGGAAAGAGCGGCTCGTGGTTCAGGATGTCCGGAATCAGCTGTCACACCCAGGCAGTGGGGGTAGGGAACGGAAAACTAGTTTCACCCGTTCACCGGGCTTGATCACTTCCTGTTCCCAGAGGGGATAGTGCAGGCTTTATCTTGCAAGGGAGCTGGTCGTTGTCCAATCAAAAGAGAGGCGTGTCCTGCGTTTGTAAATTGCTGCACAGGTGGAACGGTTGTTCTGTTTAGTATTGGTTCCCTATTATGCTTGCAATTAGTGGCCCATTGCACAAAAGGAAAAAACAGAGAATAACACTTTAGTGTTATAGAGAAGACAAGCCATCCTTTCCCCGCAGGTACTGTACCACCTTAGTGTTATAGAGGAGACAAGCCACCCTTTCCCCGCAGGTACCACCTTAGTGTTATAGAGGAGACAAGCCACCCTTTCCCCGCAGGTACCACCTTAGTGTTATAGAGGAGAAAAGCCACCCTTTCCCCGCAGGTACCACCTTAGTGTTATAGAGGGGACAAGCCACCCTTTCCCCGCAGGTACCCCCTTAGTGTTATAGAGGGGACAAGCCACCCTTTCCCCGCAGGTACCCTCTTAGTGTTATAGAGGAGACAAGCCACCCTTTCCCCGCAGGTACCCCTTAGTGTTATAGAGGAGACTAGCCACCCTTTCCCCGCAGGTACCACGTAAGTGTTATAGAGGAAACAAACCACCCTTTCCCCGCAGGTACCCCCTAAGTGTTATAGAGAAGACAAGGTATCCTTTCCCCGCAGGTACCCCCTTAGTGTTATAGAGGAGACAAGCCACCCTTTCCCCACAGGTACTACGTTAGTGTTATAGAGGAGACAAACCACCCTTTTCCCCGCAGTTACCCCCTTAGTGTTATAGAGGAGACAAGCCACCCTCTCCCCGCAGGTACCCCTTTAGTGTTATAGAGGGGACAAGCCACCCTTTCCCCGCAGGTACCCCCTTAGTGTTATAGAGGAGACAAGCCACCCTCTCCCCGCAGGTACCCCCTTAGTGTTATAGAGGAGACAAGCCACCCTCTCCCCGCAGGTACCCCCTTAGTGTTATAGAGGGGACAAGCCACCCTTTTCCCACAGATACCCCCTTAGTGTTATAGAGGGGACAAGCCACCCTTTCCCCACAGGTACCACTTTAGTGTTATAGAGAAGACAAGCCATCCTTTTCCCGCAGGTACCACCTTAGTGTTATAGAGGAGACAAGCCACCCTTTCCCCGCAGGTACCCCCTTAGTGTTATAGAGGGGACAAGCCACCCTTTCCCCGCAGGTACCACCTTAGTGTTATAGAGGGGACAAGCCACCCTTTCCCCGCAGGTAAACTCCTTAGTGTTATAGAGGGAACAAGCCACCCTTTCCCCGCAGGTACCACCTTAGTGTTATAGAGGGGACAAGCCACCCTTTCCCCGCAGATACACCCCTTAGTGTTATAGAGGGGACAAGCCACCCTTTCCCAGCAGGTACCACCTTAGTGTTATAGAGGAGACAAGCCACCCTTTCCCCGCAGGTACCCTCTTAGTGTTATAGAGGAGAAAAGCCACCCTTTCCCTGCAGGTACCACCTTAGTGTTATAGGGGGGACAAGCCACCCTTTACCCCGCAGGTACCACCTTAGTGTTATAGAGGAGACAAGCCACCCTTTCCCCGCAGGTACACCCTTAGTGTTATAGAGGAGAAAAGCCACCCTTTCCCTGCAGGTACCACCTTAATGTTATAGAGGGGACAAGCCACCCTTTCCCCACAGGTACCACGTTAGTGTTGTAGAGGAGACAAGCCACCCTTTCCCCGCAGGTACCCCCTTAGTGTTATAGAGAAGACAAGCCACCCTTTCCCTGCAGGTACCACCTTAGTGTTATAGAGGGGACAAGCCACCCTTTCCCCGCAGGTACCACCTTAGTGTTATAGAGGAGACAAGCCAACCTGTCCCCGTAGGTACCCCCTTAGTGTTATAGAGGAGACAAGCCACCCTTTCCCCGCAGGTACCCCCTTAGTGTTATAGAGGGGACAAGCCACCCTTTCCCCGCAGGTACCACCTTAGTGTTATAGAGGGGACAAGCCACCCTTTCCCCGCAGGTACCACCTTAGTGTTATAGAGGAGACAAGCCACCCTTTCCCCGCAGGTACCACCTTAGTGTTATAGAGGGGACAAGCCACCCTTTCCCCGCAGGTACCCCCTTAGTGTTATAGAGGGGACAAGCCACCCTTTCCCCGCAGGTACCCTCTTAGTGTTATAGAGGAGACAAGCCACCCTCTCCCCGCAGGTACCCCCTTAGTGTTATAGAGGGGACAAGCCACCCTTTTCCCACAGATACCCCCTTAGTGTTATAGAGGGGACAAGCCACCCTTTCCCCACAGGTACCACTTTAGTGTTATAGAGAAGACAAGCCATCCTTTCCCCGCAGGTACCACCTTAGTGTTATAGAGGAGACAAGCCACTCTTTCCCCGTAGGTACCACCTTAGTGTTATAGAGGAGACAAGCCACCCTTTCCCCGCAGGTACCCCCTTAGTGTTATAGAGGGGACAAGCCACCCTTTCCCCGCAGGTACCACCTTAGTGTTATAGAGGGGACAAGCCACCCTTTCCCCGCAGGTAAACTCCTTAGTGTTATAGAGGGAACAAGCCACCCTTTCCCCGCAGGTACCACCTTAGTGTTATAGAGGGGACAAGCCACCCTTTCCCCGCAGATACACCCCTTAGTGTTATAGAGGGGACAAGCGACCCTTTCCCAGCAGGTACCACCTTAGTGTTATAGAAGAGACAAGCCACCCTTTCCCCGCAGGTACCCTCTTAGTGTTATAGAGGAGAAAAGCCACCCTTTCCCTGCAGGTACCACCTTAGTGTTATAGGGGGGACAAGCCACCCTTTACCCCGCAGGTACCACCTTAGTGTTATAGAGGAGACAAGCCACCCTTTCCCCGCAGGTACACCCTTAGTGTTATAGAGGAGAAAAGCCACCCTTTCCCTGCAGGTACCACCTTAATGTTATAGAGGGGACAAGCCACCCTTTCCCCACAGGTACCACATTAGTGTTGTAGAGGAGACAAGCCACCCTTTCCCCGCAGGTACCCCCTTAGTGTTATAGAGAAGACAAGCCACCCTTTCCCTGCAGGTACCACCTTAGTGTTATAGAGGGGACAAGCCACCCTTTCCCCGCAGGTACCCCCTTAGTGGTATAGAGGAGACAAGCCACCCTTTCCCCGCAGGTACCCCCTTAGTGTTATAGAGGGGACCAGCCACCCTTTCCCCACAGGTTCCCCCTTAGTGTTATAGAGGGGACAAGTCACCCTTTCCCCGCAGGTTCCACCTTAGTGTTATAGAGGGGACAAGCCACCCTTTCCCCGCAGGTACCCCTTTAGTGTTATAGAGAAGACAAGCCATCCTTTCCCCGCAGGTACCACCTTAGTGTTTTAGAGGAGACAAGCCACCCTTTCCCCGCTGGTACCACCTTAGTGCTATAGAGGAGACAAGCCACCCTTTCCCCGCAGGTACCACCTTAGTGTTATAGAGGAGACAAGCCATCCTTTCCCCGCAGGTAACCCCCTTAGTGTTATAGAGGGGACAAGCCACCCTTTCCCCGCAGGTACCACCTTAGTGTTATAGAGGGGACAAGCCACCCTTTCCCCGCAGGTACCCCCTTAGTGTTATAGAGGAGACAAGCCACCCTTTCCCCGCAGGTACCCCCCTTAGTGTTATAGAGGGGACAAGCCACGTTCTCCCCGCAGGTACCACCTTAGTGTTATAGAGGGGACAAGCCACCCTTTCCCTACAGGTACCACATTAGTGTTGTCGAGTAGAAAAGCCACCCTTTCCCCGCAGGTACCCCCTTAGTGTTATAGAGAAGACAAGCCATTCTTTCCCCGCAGGTATCACCTTAGTGTTATAGAGGAGACAGCCACCCTTTCCCCGCAGGTACCCCCTTAGTGTTATAGAGGAGACAAGCCACCCTTTCCCCCCAGGTACCACGTTAGTGTTATAGAGGAGACAAGCCACCCTTTCCCCGCAGGTACCACGTAAGTGTTATAGAGGAAACAAACCACCCTTTCCCCGCAGGTACCCCCTTAGTGTTATAGAGAAGACAAGCTATCCTTTCCCCGCAGGTACCCCCTTAGTGTTATAGAGGAGACAAGCCACCCTTTCCCCGCAGGTAACCCCTTAGTGTTATAGAGAAGACAAGCTATCCTTTCCCCGCAGGTACCCCCTTAGTGTTATAGAGAAGACAAGCCACCCTTTCCCCGCAGGTACCACGTTAGTGTTATAGAGAAGACAAGCCATTCTTTCCCCGCAGGTATCACCTTAGTGTTATAGAGGAGACAAGCCACCCTTTCCCCGAAGGTACCCCCTTAGTGTTGTAGAGGAGACAAGCCACCCTTTCCCCACAGGTACCACGTTAGTGTTATAGAGGAGACAAGCCACCCTTTCCCCGCAGGTACCCCCTTAGTGTTATAGAGGAGACAAGCCACCCTTTCCCCGCAGGTACCCCTTAGTGTTATAGAGGAGACTAGCCACCATTTCCCCGCAGGTACCACGTAAGTGTTATAGAGGAAACAAACCACCCTTTCCCCGCAGGTACCCCCTTAGTGTTATAGAGAAGACAAGCTATCCTTTCCCCGCAGGTACCCCCTTAGTGTTATAGAGGAGACAAGCTACCCTTTCCCCGCTGGTACCCCCTTAGTGTTATAGAGGAGACAAGCCACCCTTTCCCCGAAGGTACCCCCTTAGTGTTATAGAGGAGACAAGCCACCCTTTCCCCGCAGGTACCACGTTAGTGTTATAGAGGAGACAAGCCACCCTTTCCCCGCAGGTACCACGTTAGTGTTATAGAGGAGACAAGCCACCCTTTCCCCGCAGGTACCCCCTTAGTGTTATAGAGGAGACAAGCCACCCTTTCCCCGCAGGTACCCCTTAGTGTTATAGAGGAGACTAGCCACCCTTTCCCCGCAGGTACCACGTAAGTGTTATAGAGGAAACAAACCACCCTTTCCCCGCAGGTACCCCCTAAGTGTTATAGAGAAGACAAGGTATCCTTTCCCCGCAGGTACCCCCTTAGTGTTATAGAGGAGACAAGCCACCCTTTCCCCACAGGTACTACGTTAGTGTTATAGAGGAGACAAACCACCCTTTCCCCCGCAGTTACCCCCTTAGTGTTATAGAGAAGACAAGCCACCCTTTCCCCGCAGGTACCACGTTAGTGTTATAGAGAAGACAAGCCATTCTTTCCCCGCAGGTATCACCTTAGTGTTATAGAGGAGACAAGCCACCCTTTCCCCGCAGGTACCCCCTTAGTGTTATAGAGGAGACAAGCCACCCTTTCCCCGCAGGTACCACGTTAGTGTTATAGAGGAGACAAGCCACCCTTTCCCCGCAGGTACCCCCTTAGTGTTATAGAGGAGACAAGCCACCCTTTCCCCGCAGGTACCCCTTAGTGTTATAGAGGAGACTAGCCACCCTTTCCCCGCAGGTACCACGTAAGTGTTATAGAGGAAACAAACCACCCTTTCCCCGCAGGTACCCCCTTAATGTTATAGAGAAGACAAGCTATCCTTTCCCCGCAGGTACCCCCTTAGTGTTATAGAGGAGACAAGCCACCCTTTCCCCGAAGGTACCCCCTTAGTGTTATAGAGGAGACAAGCCACCCTTTCCCCGCAGGTACCACCTTAGTGTTATAGAGGAGACAAACCACCCTTTCCCCGCAGTTACCCCCTTAGTGTTATAGAGAAGACAAGCCACCCTTTCCCCGCAGGTACCCCCTTAGTGTTATAGAGGAGACAAGCCACCCTTTCCCCGCAGGTACCCCCTTAGTGTTATAGAGGAAACAAGCCACCCTTTCCCCGCAGGTACCCCCCTTAGTGTTATAGAGGGGACAAGCCACCCTCTCCCCGCAGGTACCCTCTTAGTGTTATAGAGGAGACAAGCCATTCTTTCCCCACAGGTATCACCTTAGTGTTATAGAGGGGACAAGCCACCCTTTCCCTACAGGTACCACGTTAGTGTTGTAGAGGAGACAAGCCACCCTTTCCCCGCAGTTACCACCTTAGTGTTATAGAGGAGACAAGCCACCCTTTCCCCGCAGTTACCCCCTTAATGTTATAGAGAAGACAAGCCACCCTTTCCCCCACAGGTACCACCTTAGTGTTATAGAGTGGACAAGCCACCCTTTCCCTACAGGTACCCCCTTAGTGTTATAGAAGAGACAAGCCACACTTTCCCCGCAGGTACCCCCTTAGTGTTATAGAGGGGATAAGCCACCCTTTCCCCGCAGGTACCCCCTTAGTGTTATAGAGGAGACAAGCCACCCTTTCCCCGCAGGTACCACCTTAGTGTTATAGAGGGGACAAGCCACCCTTTCCCAGCAAGTACCACCTTAGTGTTATAGAGGAGACAAGCCACCCTTTCCCCGCAGGTACCACCTTAGTGTTATAGAGGGGACAAGCCACCCATTTCCCGCAGGTACCCCCCTTAGTGTTATAGAGGGGACAAGCCACCCTTTCCCCGCAGGTACCACCTTAGTGTTATAGAGGGGACAAGCCACCCTTTCCCCGCAGGTACCCTCTTAGTGTTATAGAGGAGACAAGCCACCCTTTCCACGCAGGTATTCCCTTAGTGTTATAGAAGGGACAAGCCACCCTTTCCCCGCAGGTACCCCCTTAGTGTTATAGAGGAGACAAGCTACCCTTTCCCCACAGGTACCCTCTTAGTGTTATAGAGGAGACAAGCCACCCTTTCCACGCAGGTATTCCCTTAGTGTTATAGAGAGGACAAGCCATCCTTTCCCTGCAGGTACCCCCTTAGTGTTATAGAGAGGACAAACCACCCTTTTCCCGCAGGTACCCCCTTAGTGTTATAGAGGAGACAAGCCACCCTTTCCCAGCAAGTACCCCCTTAGTGTTATAGAGCAGACAAGCCACCCTTTTCCCACAGATACACCCCTTAGTGTTATAGAGGGGACAAGCCATCCTTTGCCCGCAGGTACCACCTTAGTGTTATAGAGGGGCAAGCCACCCTCTCCCCGCAGGTACCCCCTTAGTGTTATAGAGGGGACAAGCCACCCTTTCCCAACAGGTATCACCTTAGTGTTATAGAAGGGACAAGCCACCCTTTCCCCGCAGGTACCCCCTTAGTGTTATGGAGGGGACAAGCCACCCTTTCCCCACAGATACACCCCTTAGTGTTATAGAGGGGACAAGCCCCCCTTTCCCCGCAGGTACCCTCTTAGTGTTATAGAGGGGACAAGCCACCCTTTCCCCGCAGGTACCCCCTTAGTGTTATAGAGGAGACAAGCCACCCTTTCCCGGCAGGTACCCCCTTAGTGTTATAGAGGGGACAAGCCACCCTTTCCCCGCAGGTACCACCTTAGTGTTATAGAGGGGCAAGCCACCATTTCCCCGCAGGTACCACCTTAGTGTTATAGAGGGGACAAGCCAGCCTTTCCCCGCAGGTACCCCCCTTAGTGTTATAGAGGGGACAAGCCACCCTTTTCCTGCAGGTACCCCCTTAGTGTTATAGAGGGGACAAGCCACCCTTTCCCCGCAAGGACCCCTTAGTGTTATAGAGGGGACAAGCCACCCTTTCCCCGCAGGTACCCCCTTAGTGTTAAAGAGGGGACAAGCCACCCTTTCCCCGCAGGTACCCCCTTAGTGTTATAGAGGAGACAAGCCACCCTTTCCCCGCAGGTACCCCCTTAGTGTTATAGAGGGGACAAGCCACCTTTTCCCCGCAAGTACCCCCTTAGTGTTATAGAGGGGACAAGCCACCCTTTCCCCGCAGGTACCCCCCTTAGTGTTATAGAGTGGGCAATCTCCCCTTTCCCCACAGGTACTCCACGTAGTGTAATATACAGATGGGGCAACGCTAGCCCTGGCTCCATGTGTGCCTAGGCATGCTTAGGACTCAGGTGTTTCCATCCCTGACTGGGCGCGCGTACCCGTGATGGAGACACACCCCATTAACTACAATGGGAGAATGTCTCCGTCCAGGCAGGCGTGCGTGCCCAGACGGAGACGCTCTCCTATTCTATGAATGGGAGAGTGTCTCTGAGCACTCACAGCTTCACTAGGCGGATGGATTGCCTAGTCACGCCGTGAGTGCACGTCTGCGATGGAGCCGCATCAGATGAGCGCTGCTCCATTTGTAGGGGCAGGCTCACATTCTCCATCAGGCTGCCCCATTTATCCACCGCTGCACACTCTGAGAGCACCCCAAAAGTGTTATATAGGGGCAGGCACTTCACATCCCTCAGACTGCCCTGTTGTCTCTCCGCTGCATGCTCTGTGGGTGCCCCTGAAGCGTTATATAGGGGGCAGGCTCCCCTCCTCCCTCACACCGCCCCATTGTCCCTCTACTATGCTCTCTACGGGTGCCCCTGAAGCGTTATATAGGGAGCAGGCTCGCCTCCTCCCTCACACCGCCCCATTGTCCCTCTACTGTGCTCTCTACGGGTCCCTTTGAAGCGTTATATAGGGGGTAGGCTCCCCTCCTCCTTCACACCGCCCCATTGTCCCTCTACTGTGCTCTCTATGGGTGCCCCTGAAGCGTTATATAGGGGGCAGGCTCCCCTCCTCCCTCACACCGCCCCATTGTCCCTCTACTGTGCTCTCTACGGGTGCCCCTGAAGCGTTATATAGGGGGTAGGCTCCCCTCCTCCTTCACACCGCCCCATTGTCCCTCTACTGTGCTTTCTACGGGTGCCCCTGAAGCGTTATATAGGGGGTAGGCTCCCCTCCTGTTTTGCCCTGCCTCCGTAAATAGTTATTTATGAGGTAGACTCAATTTGTATGAACAGGTTCTTATATAACAGTTAATTGCTTGCATAGACTGCTTAGCTTCATCTGGTGTACTACAAGTACTACAATGGCCTGCATAGACTGTTTGCCCTAACTTCAGCTGGTGCACTTCAAATGTTACAGTAGCCTATAGGCATTAAACTGTGGTTACACTAGAAGGTAAGCAATTGCGTGGATTCTCTTGTACAATTGACTGCCTAACCTGTTACATTCTAAGTGTGTAATACTGTGTAATACTGTGTCATACAGATGGAGCCACGCTAGTCATGGCTCCGTCTGTGCCTAGGCGTGCCTAGGACTTGGCATCTCCGTCTCCGACTGGTCGCGCACGCCCTTGACGGAGAGGCGCCCCATTCACTTGAATGGAGAGCATCTCCGTCCCCGCGCCTGGACAGAGACGCTCTGAATGGGAGTGTCTCTGTGCACTCCTGGCGTGACTAGGCAGGCGGATCGCCTAGTCACGACGGGAGTGCGCTTTTGCGATGGAGTCACCTCAGATGAGCGCAGCTCCATCTGTATTTGTTACACAATTGCATTGTAAGTATTTGATACTGTTCCAAAGTGTCAGAATCAGCCTTCCTGGAGTTGGAGCCTAAAGAAAGAACTGCTTGTATCAATGTATTTCCTTTACCCGCAAAAATAGGTAATTGGGGGGTGGACTGGTGGTCCGTGAGTGAGGACATGTCTCCATGAGCTTCTGCTCCACTTGGGATATTGCAGATACATCTGTGTTCCATTTTTGGGTTCTCTCTAAAAGCTGTTGTGAGGGGCTCAGCAATCCAGGTGGCAGATTTAATCAAGCATATCATCAATGCCACAATGAGGTGGAGGCAGCAATATCAGAGGCAGCCCATAAGGTTGACTCTTCTAACAAAAAGTTGTTTAAAGAATTTGCCAAGCGACAGGGAGAATGTTAGTGTTTTTACTCCACAGGAAGTTCATCGTAACATAGCTAATCTCAACCAGAACTTTTTGTTTTTGTTTTTTGGTAATCTCACTAGCCATTTGCTGGCACATAAGATGAGGGGAAGGTTGACAAAGGAGCGGGTGCAAAATGTTTTTAATTCTAAGGGTGCCAAAGTTTCTGATCCAATAGAGATTGCAAACATGTTTGTGGTCTACTCTTCTCATTTATACAATCTCAGGGCTGATTTTAATAACCCCTCCACCCCTTCCCCTCAGCTTTCTACCGTGTCAATTGACACTTTTCTACAAGAAGTATACCCCCCCCTCCTTGGACCCTGCGACTGGCTTGTTCCTGGAATCCCCTTGGGTTTTTACACTATCTCCCATGCTTTTTGCACTGGGTGAAATAATCAGACGTCATGGCCTGGTCTACCGCTGCTATGCAGATGATACACAACTGTATATGTCCTTTGCTCCAGGCACTGAGAACCCAATAACAACCCTAAATTGCTGCCTAGCCGAGTTTCAGGAGTGGATGAGTCCCAGTTGGCTGAGACTGAACCCTGATAAAACAGAAGTCCTGATGATAGGTCTCAGGACAAGACTGCAGTATAGCCAACTGACAGGACTTACGCTTGGAAGTTCTGAACTACAAAACACTGATCACGTGCAGAATCTTGGTTTTGTCCTGGATAGTGACCTGACACTTAAACATCAGGTGTCAGCCGCAATCAAATCCTCATTCTTTCATCTGAACATAGCCAGTATCAAGCACTTAATTCCCTCAGAAGACCTGCCTAAAGTCATACATGCATTTGTATCATCACACCTAGACTACTGCAATGACCTCTACCTTGGTCTCCCAGAAAAAGAATTGCACCACTTGCAGATGGTACAAACTGCAGCTGCCAGACTACTAACCAACCAACCCCGTTCCAGCCACTTAACACCCATTCTCTACTCCAGGGACGTGCAGTGAGGTAAATGGCTCAGGAGGCACTGGCTAACACTAGAACCAGATTTACACACAATATATTAGCCAAAGGGTACATCTGGGCATTATACACAGGTGCAGCAGTATAAACTCCTGGAAATTTGGTGAGATTTGATCAGAGATGTGCAGAAAAGATAGGCAAGTGAGGCATTGTTTCACCTGCCATATACTTTTTACTCTACTGCATCGCCTGCCATATACGTTTTGGCTATAAAAATGATTAGAATAATACAACGAAGATATTGCAAACATATTCTTTGCATTTTTCATATACTTTATACAGTGAAAACTCTGGAACAAACATTAGTATGACAGGAAAGGCTCTGCCTCATCTGCCTCACCCCACCGTACGTCACTGCTCTACCCCCTTCACTGGCTGCCTGTACAATGGAGAATCGTTTTCAGGATTGGCTTACTCACTTTCAAAGTCCTACATGACCAGAGTCCAAGGTACTTGAAGCAGCTTCTGATTTTTTACTGTCCCACTCGATTGCTGTGATCTGTAGATGAAGGACTATTAACAGTACCTAGAATCTCCCGGAATTCATCTGGGGTCGAGCTTTCAACTTTGTGGGTCTGAATCTATGGAATTCTTTTCCCCGCACAGTGCGAGACACCGCAACTATATAATCCTTCAAAAATAGACTAAAGACTTATCTATTTACTCAGCATTTACTGTTAAACTTGTTTTGTATTTTGAGCTGTAAAGACAATTGCAAAGCACTTTGAGTCCTATTAGGAGAAAAGTGCTATGTAAATATCATATTCATTATTATTATTATTATTATTATTATTATTGGTCGCTTGAAGAGATAGAAGCTTATATAGACTCTTTGCAGCTAGAAAAAAAGCCCTAGAGCCAGATGCTTACCCTTCCACTTTCTATATAACTTCTAAGTATGATCTAGCATGGGTTTTGGTTTCCATGTTCAATGATGCATTGGAGGAAGGCTGGTTCCCGAAGGAGATGTTGGAGGCATAGATTGTTGCTATCCATAATCTGGGAAAGGCTTCTACTTAGGTGCAAAACTATGCAAAACTATACTACCCAATGATCTTATTGAATTTGGATATTGAGCTAAATGTTAAGCTGTTACAGAAGCTGATAAACCCGGACCAGGTAGGGTTCATCTTGATCAGGCAGGCCGCAGATAGCACTCAATTGGTTTTTACATTATTGATAAAGATGTGCACCGCCCCCAGGTATTATTTTTGGTTCTATTATGTTGTCTGGTTTTGGTGTTTCCAAAACTGCCCTCAAGTGTTTGGATTTTGGATGTTTTTTTTCCCTAAAAATTTATAAAAACAGCTAAAATAACATAATTTTGTTTTTTGTGTTCCTACATTATTATTAACCTCAATAACATTATTTTCCAGTCAGTTTTGACCAACTCACAGCTCAAATTATTGTTTTCATCCAGTTTAGGCCAAAAGGTTGCACTGACCTAGTTGACTGACTATGCTAAGTGAGAAAAGTTACCAGATGTCACTCTACGCTAATACCGAATACCAGGCATCAAACTGGGTGGAGTCACATGAAACCAATACGTGTATTTAATTTTTTATTTTATATATTTTTTATGCATAAAATTTTAAAAACAGCAACACAAAAACACAAACATAAAAGACCATATATGCATCAACAGTGTTATATAAGCATACAATTTATAAAACAAATGATCTCAATATTAAAAATTGCATAGACTAATAAAACTGAGGTGGATCAGTTTAACTGTTCTCTTTGCACAATGAGAACAAAAATGTAAAAAACTATTGAAAAATTACTGTAGCCACGTATAGTTAAACTAGAGATGAGCGGGTTCGGATTTAATGCAAGAATTAACGCGAGTTCGGTTTTATCTGCATTTTTCTTATTCGCTATCCAAAACACATGACATCCGTGAGCCAATAAGATGCCATTTTGAGATCTGAGTAAAACCAAACCTGCTCATCTCTAGATCAAACACAAGATGTGTGCAGTACAGTTGTTCATTTATGTAGTGCTGTTCCTTGAGTCCAGACCCTCGACTTATATCAAATAAGTCCTAGGTAGGATCTCACTGCAGGCAAGTGTGATACAGTGTCTCAATCCCGGCCGTATACAGCAATACAGTGTTTTATATCTGTGCGCTATGGAATCATCAGCGCCTGTAATAGAGCTCACTGTGAGATGGGTTTGCAGATGGGGTCCCCTGGCTGGAGACCTTATGCCAAATAGGAAGGAGCCAACTAGGAGGCAACATGACTTCTCTGTTCTCCAAGATGAGGTGCTGCTGCTACTTCCAAACAAGCCAGTGCGCTGTTTGCGGAGTCTGACTACAATCATGATAACAAAGCTGGGTGTTCACAGCAGGTCTCTGGTATGTCCTGCCATGCTAAGTGGAAAAGGGTTGGGTTAGGGATGCCGCACAGGACAGTAGGATGGTGTATAAATAAGAATTTTAGAACTATGTAGTCTCTGAGGTAACTGACTTGTATTTGAGACAAATATTCTTGTAATGTATTACTATATACCCTTTGCTTTCTGCTCATTGGGTAACATGCCAAGTGATTGTCAGTGGTGACTGAAGGGTTAAGGGCAAAGGTTGATGTATGAAACAGACGTACGTTTCACTTGTGTTAGTTCATGGGCGGCATGCACCCATGAACAAACACTAAGTGAAACGTACATTGGGAGGAGTGACCCGGATCACGTGAGGCGCGCACACATGATCTGCGGAGCTGGCAGCACATGGAGCACCGGACCATTCCCCAGCATGCCCGTCATCTTATCTAGAAGACTGCTTACTGTATGGTAACACTGGCAATTCTGCATCAAGGACCCGTTGTTGATTATAACATACATGAATCTGTATCCGCATTTGTGCAATCTTTTATCAGCAAGTTAATGCAGTGAGGCAGACTCAGGAATTTTCTATATACTAGGGCTCCACTAATTATGGTATACCATGACAATATATAAATATCTATCAACAGCATTTATACCGTGTACCAGGATACCATAGAGTGTTTTATTATATATTGCCAGCCATCCGATACACCAAACACTGGTATTTCAGCTGTTTATTATCTGATACATACTATCAGCCCTTTGATACATTTATTAATGGTAACAATTGTTACAGATATCTGTTACGCTGCTACAGGTCTGATTAGAGGATAAAGATTAGAACATTGAACATACCTCCATTTTTTATTCATTGACTTGTGCACGAATCTTAAGTACGCGCATATATATGCAGTAAGCCATGACGAGCACATCGCACAGTGGCAGGGTGTGGGAGGTAATTCCCTGCACTGCAATACTTTGCACCAGGGAGGACCTTCTCACCACCACAGTGCTTGATAGCTCATTCTTTCTTCCTTCCAGCTAAAGAATGGCATCACACCCTCTCTCATTCCCCATCCTATACCAATTTATTGGCACGACGGGAGAACAGCAGAAGGGTGAGAATGCCACGATCTCAGCCTCTATCATAACCATCATAATCTTTAATAGTACGTTGGTCATTCAAACATTCTGAGGCATCTGTGCCTCCTAGTACAGATAAGACCTATGGTGTAACAAACAATCAGAGGTGTTTGTGTATGGTTTTACTAAGTGATCAGATTATTTAAAACCTCTGTATACCCTAAGATCTGGGATACTTGTGGGCCAATGACGATCACGTACACATATTTGTCAAAGTTCTTCATTTCATCTTGTTAAGGTATACTTTAAACCCTTAGATATATTTCTCTACAGACATATTTTCCCTGTAACAGTGGTTTTGTTTGCCGTTGATGGTCCGGTGGAACCTACAACCATACCACGCTATATATGCCCAGCCTCGTCCGATCTTGGAAGCAATATAGTGTTGGGCCTGGCCAGTACCTGGTTGGATGACCACCAGGGAATACCTGGTGTTGTAGGTTAAGACTTGCACTATCACCAGCATTAAGGACCCTGTGCATGGTCTCTGTCTTGTATAATTTACGCACTTGTGCAAAGGAAATATTATAATCTCTATAAGATTTTCATGAAAAGGGTGGTCAAATAAGGTGGACAACTATTAAATTGTCCCAAACATATTGGGCTCATTGTGTGCTTTTTTATATTTTTATATCCAAAGATAATTATTAAGAGTTATGTTTTATTGAGAATTTAACATAGCCCTGTCTCGGAGATAGAGTGCTCCCACCCAAGGGTACTTTTCTTCTTTTTCTTTTTCATACATTGGCCATGCCAAGTGACAGCAGTGGGTGGCACAAACATGTAGAAGATCAAGTTGAAACATGGCACATCTAGGAAACAGAGTGGCACTGCAGTGGCAGACAGGATGGCAGTTTAATAAACTCAACAACCCCATAGAAAGTAACCAAAAATGTTTTCATTAATAAAGAACTTGAGAAAGAGGGGGTTGGGATGTACTTTTTTTGTTTTCGGGGGTTTTATCACATTTTTCGTATGTACTATCACCTGCCCGCTGCGTTTTAGCCGATGAGGGTATCGGGAAAAAGAAAGGGGGGGAGAGGGGGAGGTAAGGAGAGAGAGCGGATGCATGATGCAACACATTTCGCATGCAATGTATTCCACTACTGATGAAAGCATAACTGTGTTGTTTTTTTTTAGCGCCATCTGTTTGAAGAAAATAGCAAAGGATGGCACTCCAGGTAAGAGGTGTCCTTTGCGATAAAAGGACTTCTATCTGCAGAGTAACGCATGCACCATGCGTGGTTTTGGTTCATGCATCCCGCCCTCTCTCTCCCCCTCTCTCTCTCTCTCTCTGGACAGGAATTATCAAGCATCGCATTTTGAATGCAATACATTCCACCGCTTATTACATGCATAAGGTCATTTAGTAACACTGTATGCATTAATGCAATAAAAACACAAAATACAGTTAAGAGCTGTCATTCGCTTTCTGAGAATGTTCCCCCCCGTGCAGAACACACGCTGCTGGCCACTCAGATCACCTGGACCTGGTGCAGCTGTCAGCGCTACTAGGTAAGATAGATGGAACTGTATATTGTATAAATATGTATGTACAGTATATATAACTTTATAAGGAAGTCTTTTAAATTGAAGGTCAACTTTAGTATATGTCGATTAATATATAATTAATAGGAATTTTGGATATCTTTTATATATGCCAACCAAGCGTCTCTTTATATTTGTACTGTTACATTTCACTAATCCAATAGATGTATCATTATTTGTGTGCATTTAGTATAAGTCGTGCACTATAAGCAAATCCCATTGTAATTCCTCCCCTCCCAACAGTTCAAGTTTCAGTGGTGGAATTAAATGTACAGTAAACACACAGGGAACAAGATATTGCCCAGATTTGCATGTCTCCCCCTGCTCCGTGCTCCCTCTGCCCGGCATGTAATCATTACACCACTGGCACTTGTCACATCTGCTGTCATTATATTAGTAAGGGAAACAGGACAGGTCGCCCGGCTGTGCAGAATGCAGCTGTCTGTGCAGAGTGTGATAAGCATCATTTTATCTATAATCGGGATACCTGGAATCATCATAAACTCCGCCACCCTCTCTGTGTACATCAGACTCTGGAGAACGAGCAATAGACTCGGAGCCAGTGACCCAATCCTGCTCTCTATGGCTCTCACCAATCTCCTCCTGGTGTGTCAGTTGTTGGTGACTTATTACTTGTATTATTTTCACACTCAATTTAACACAGGAATATTATTTTTGTTTTGCGTCCTGTACGTCCTGTACAATATGAGTTTGTGGAACACCGCCTGGCTCTCCATCTGCTACTGTGTGAAACTCGTCACCGTTACCCACCAGATCTTCCTCTGGGTGAAAATGTGGTTTCCCTCTTCCATCACCAAACTCCTCATAGGATCAGCAATATGGTCAGTTCTGGTGAATTTGCCCTTTATCTGGACAGTACAGATGATGTTTCCACAGAACACAAATATTACTGATGGGTCAGTACGTTCTGCAATGAAGTTGAAAATCCTTTATACTGTGCTGAACCTGCTGCTGAGTTACGTCCTGCCCTTTACCCTGACTGCCACCTGTATTGGGCTCAGTGTGACGTCTCTCCTGCACCATGTCTGGAGGATCAGGCAGAACGTGTCCCAGGACAGCTCATCCCCTCAGCTCCAGGCTCTTGTTCGGGCGGCTGTGACAATGACGCTGCGTGTGGTGTTGGACCTGACATTCCTTATTATCCTTATTTATTCATTTGCTGTGTCTCTCAATGTCAGTCCTGTCATAGAAACATTATTCTGGGTGTATCTCATCTCATATCCATCTGTACAAGCTTTCATACTAATCTTTGGAAACCCCAAATTGAAGCGAAGTCTCATGGTCATTAGATAACAGGCAGGACGTGTAGTTGGGTATCAGGCAGTGATTATATCTTACACATAATCTCAGCAGGTACAAGATAGATACACTTTAAGATTTTATTCTTATATTTCCCCTATTATGTAGTAGATGTGATTTTGTTTTATTTCTTAAGAATAAAGAAATCCTGAGTAGATGTACAGTATACATTAAAGTACAATCGTAGTTCATTGTGAGTTTCAATATTGTCTCTTACTTGCTGACTTCTGACAACCCCGGGCTTCTAAGGTAAAGCTTGGAGGAAGGCTGTAACCCAAAGTATTGTGCCCCTAGCACGCCCCCTGTCAGCAAGGTGATAATAACTTTACTGACCCTGACATACTTCTCGCTTCAATAAGGGACAGATACACTGAGCAGCAAAGGCCCAAATAATAATGTATGGTCCTATACTGCCTGGGTGAGATGGGGGGGGCAGCCATAGGCAGGAGTAAGTGGCAATATATATGGAAGTGATGGTATTATGGGAAGGAATGCAGAGATACTCACACTACACAGCCCAATGTATTGTGTCAGTCACACCTATTGCTGACAGGTGCATCAGATCCAGCATACAGCCATACACTCCCCATACACATACATTAGCAGTAGATTGGTAATAAGAGCTCACTGACTGTAAACATGGCACGGTCACAGGATGCCGCCTGTCCACCAGTTCAGATTGTCAGATCTCTGCCCTGCTAGAGCCGCCCCGGTCACCTGTAAGTGCTGCTACTGTGAGGTGGAAACATCTAGGAGTAACAGCAGCCCACCCCGCGATGCAGCAGCTGCACCACCTAACAACACGGGTCCACCAAGTGCCAACTCTACAGTTTAGTAGAGAAGAAATTATTCTCTGGATATGTTTCCCATGGTGGGGCCTGAGGAAAGGGAATGACACTACAGGATTGTGTGTCCCACCTGTGTGGCAGCAGGTTGGGAAGTCCCTATACTGTGTCATTATGACAGTGCCCCCTGTGCATATAGTGAGGTCCATCATACAATGGCTTGCTGCCTGGTACCGCTAGTCCTGAGTGTGATCAGCAGTAAGTGGTTCCAGTAGGAAGCCCCCAGTGTGGCAATCACCAGTCCTGCATTGCTTCTAGGGGATGCAGACTCAGCAGTCCATAGAGCCGCATCAGTGCTGCCGCACAGCGGGGAAATTAATTGTCAGGCACATACTGGCGGTGGCCATCTGATGTCATTGTGAGTGGCGGTCATCAACATCAGACCCTCGGTGTATGATCAATTACTGTTACTGTAGGTAAAACACATTTAATAAAAATGAAACCCATATAATTGTCAGTTGTGGTGTTATAAATGCATTGATGTAATCATAGAGTTCTACAATAATTATAACCAATGGGCTGTACGTTGCTATGAAGTACTCAGTGGTGCTATATGGAACATATACGACAACAGCTGTTACAATAGGGTAATGAATTTGTGTAATGATTTAGAGGTGATTTTAGTTCCTTCATGTAACGTGTGATTTGTCAGTGACATTTAGGATATAAATCTCTTCTTTCTCATCTTCCTGTTTTACTTCCTGTGTGTCACATGTGATATTCCTTACTCCTAACATTAATTAATAACTAACGTGAAATGTGATAATTAAAACTTTATTACACCAAATTACTGATGACCCCTTTTCATATAGATTGTTATTATAAATGAATGAATATGCAACACTGAAATATCAGGGATCCAAATGGAAATATAATGTACTGTAGCGGATTGGCGTGTCCGGACACCGGACCAGATTCAGTTTGTCCGGTCCGGTCATCCCATCGGTGGCTGCAGGTCACCCCCATGCCGGACAGCTGCCACGATTGGCTGGGCCGACAAGTAGGAAATGGATGAGAACACTGTCACGGCGGAGTGGCCCTATTTCACCCTACTTGCCGGTCTGGCCTGACACATGCATCTGCTGCCGGATGCTGAATTTCCAGGATTTGTGTTCCACCACTGTGGAGGGCAAACTGGAAAACGTGATCTTACAGGCTAGTGGATGCTTCCGGTAATCCACAGCCTGAGAGAGGCTGATGCCGGTGTGACGGTACTGTGGCAGCCGGAGACAAGGAAACCCATGCACCCACCAGCAGGCAGCCGCACACAGCAAGCCTCGACACTCCCGGTAAAAATGGGGGCGACACCCCCCTGTTTTCCACAACACCATCTGCCCCCGCCCCTCCTCCAGTCAATCAGGCAGAGGCGTTCGCATCTCTGCGATGTGATCACAGGACCCGACCATCACCACAATGGCCTGCTTCTGTGTGTTTAAAAAGTAATAAAAGAAAAATCTTGCATGACTATCTCAGTAACACTGAGCTTTTTCTTCTTCTACATCATGCTGTATAATTAATCAATCAATTAAATATACAAATAGTGTCACTAGAAAATAATTGCTGCACTTGGTGAAGCCGTCACTACCAGTGTTATGAATAGAGCGCTCACCACGCAGGGTCTGCACGTGCTGTAATGGATAATGAAGGTGGATCCAGGGAATGCTGATCAACCCAATACAGAGAAAGTCACTATCTATTGTATGTACTATTTACTACAAAATGACCACGCATGTAACACACAGCACAAACATGCGCAGTATAAACGCTGGACAAACAGTATGGTTATAGTGCCCCAATAGATAAGAAATGGACCCCCTTTATATTGTTTATGTGTGTGTATTTTATATTAAGGAGGCCATTAGATCTTTTGGAAGACTAGGGTGAAGTCTAGGTGACCTTGTCTTCTTGTCTGGCAGGGAGTTTGGTGCCACTAAGAAGTGCGGTGTCACCGCTGGCCAGCCTGACCCGGGAAAAATCCCCCCAAAGGATTGGGACCCTAGGACACAGGGCAGAAACAGAGGTGGGTGGGCTGTTACTGGGGAGCTGGGAATAGGGATGGCCATTGGTGGGCTGCCATCGTTGGCACGTGAACCATCTATGGCGAACCATCGATGGTTTGCACCACTCAATGGCCATCACTGAAAGGTGCTGGCCGGGCCGCGGGCCAATAAAAAAAATGGGGCTGGGCTCAGCGGGTGTTTGTGGGCGGAGCCATGCTCCGTGTCCCGTCACCTTGCAGAAAAAATAAATACAAAAAATATTCGTTTAGGCTGTGCCATCAATGGAGAGAATCCATCTGGTTCTCTCCCATCGATGGCAATAAATTTCGACATCGGCCATAAACCATCAATGATTTGGAATCATCGATGGTTGATGCCATACGTATCTGGGAACCAGTCACAATTAGAGATGAGCGGGTTTGGTTCTCCGAGACCGACTCCACGTGGTTATCACGGGTCTGAGGCAAACTCAGTTCTTCCCGCCTGACTCGGAAAACCCGAACGAGGCAAAACGTCATCATCCCGCTGTCGGATTCTCGCGAGATTCGGATTCCATATGAAGAACCGCGCGTCGCCGCCATTTTCACTCATGCATTGTACAGGGTACAGAGAGGACGTTACTACGTTCTCATTGTCAAATCTCAGTATCAGTGCTCAGTATCAGTGCTAATTGCTGCTCAGTAATACTAGTACAGTGTCTTGTGCTGCATCTTGCTGCTGTAGGGTGCTGTGGTAGTGTCCTGTGACCGTGCATCGGTCATCATCATTCCAGTCACAGTGGTATCTGGGGGTGACAATTCCAGAGAGCTTTTGTGCTGCTCAGTAATACTAGTACAGTGTCTTGTGCTGCATCGTGCTGCTGTAGGGTGCTGTGTTAGTGTCATGTGACTGTGCATCGGTCATCATCATCATTCCAGTCACAGTGGTATCTGGGGGTGACAATTCCAGAGAGCTTTTGTGCTGCTCAGTAATACTAGTACAGTGTCTTGTGCTGCATCGTGCTGCTGTAGGGTGCTGTGTTAGTGTCATGTGACTGTGCATCGGTCATCATCATCATTCCAGTCACAGTGGTATCTGGGGGGTGACAATTCCAGAGTGCTTTTGTGCTGCTCAGTAATACTAGTACAGTGTCTTGTGCTGCATCGTGCTGCTGTAGGGTGCTGTGGTAGTGTCCTGTGACTGTGCATCGGTCATCATCATTCTAGTCACAGTGGTATCTGGGGGGTGACAATTCCAGAGGGCTTTTGTGCTGCTCACTTATACTAGTACAGTGTCTCTCTTGTGCGGCATCTTGCTGCTGCAGAGTGCTGTGGTAGTGTCCTGTGACTGTGCATCGGTCATCATCATTCCAGTCACAGTGGTATCTGGGGGTGACAATTACAGAGTGCTTTTGTGCTGCTCAGTAATACTAGTACAGTGTCTTGTG
Source organism: Pseudophryne corroboree (assembly GCF_028390025.1). Taxonomy (NCBI): domain Eukaryota; kingdom Metazoa; phylum Chordata; class Amphibia; order Anura; family Myobatrachidae; genus Pseudophryne; species Pseudophryne corroboree. Next base: position 478,238,630 of record NC_086450.1, read on the forward strand.
CTGCATCGTGCTGCTGTAGGGTGCTGTGGTAGTGTCATGTGACTGTGCATCGGTCATCATCATCATTCCAGTCACAGTGGTATCTGGGGGTGACAATTCCAGAGGGCTTTTGTGCTGCTCAGTAATACTAGTAGAGTGTCTCTCTTGTGCTGCATCTTGCTGCTGTAGGGTGCTGTGGTAGTAGTTAGAGATGAGCGGGTTCGGTTTCTCTGAATCCGAACCCGCCCGAACTTCATGTTTTTTTTCACGGGTCCGAGCGACTCGGATCTTCCCGCCTTGCTCGGTTAACCCGAGCGCGCCCGAACGTCATCATGACGCTGTCGGATTCTCGCGAGGCTCGGATTCTATCGCGAGACTCGGATTCTATATAAGGAGCCGCGCGTCGCCGCCATTTTCACACGTGCATTGAGATTGATAGGGAGAGGACGTGGCTGGCGTCCTCTCCGTTTAGAGTGACTAGAGTACTAGAGAGAGACACAAATTTTGGGGAGCATATAGGAGGAGTACTACTTGCTGCTGATAGTGTGACCAGTGACCAGTGCCACCAGTTAGATTAGAAGAGAGAGAGAGAGAGAGAGAGATTGACCTGATTTACTGGAGCTTAGGAGTACTGTAGAAGTGTAGAGAGTGCAGAGTTTACTAGTGACTGACCACAGTGACCACCAGACAGTGCAGTTTTATTTAATATATCCGTTCTCTGCCTGAAAAAAACGATACACACAGTGACTCAGTCACATACCATATCTGTGTGCACTGCTCAGCCCAGTGTGCTGCATCATCTATGTATATATATCTGACTGTGCTCAGCTCACACAGCTTATAATTGTGGGGGAGACTGGGGAGCACTGCAGTGCCAGTTATAGGTTATAGCAGGAGCCAGGAGTACATATTATATTAAAATTAAACAGTGCACACTTTTGCTGCAGGAGTGCCACTGCCAGTGTGACTGACCAGTGACCTGACCACACTGACCACCAGTATAGTTAGTAGTATACTATATTGTGTGATTGCCTGAAAAAGTTAAACACTCGTCGTGTGACTTCACTTGTGTGGTGTTTTTTTTTTTATTCTATAAAAAACTCATTCTGCTGACTGACAGTGTCCAGCAGGTCCGTCATTATATAATATATATACCTGTCCGGCTGCAGTAGTGATATATATATATTTTTTATATCATTATTTATCATCCAGTCGCAGCAGACACAGTACGGTAGTTCACGGCTGTAGCTACCTCTGTGTCGGCACTCGGCAGTCCGTCCATAATTGTATACCACCTACCCGTGGTTTTTTTTTCTTTCTTCTTTATACATACATACTACTACATCTCTTTATCAACCAGTCTATATTAGCAGCAGACACAGTACAGTATGGTAGTTCACGGCTGTAGCTACCTCTGTGTCGGCACTCGGCAGTCCGTCCATAATTGTATACCACATACCCGTGGTTTTTTTTTCTTTCTTCTTTATACATACATACTACTACATCTCTTTATCAACCAGTCTATATTAGCAGCAGACACAGTACAGTACGGTAGTTCACGGCTGTAGCTACCTCTGTGTCGGCACTCGGCAGTCCGTCCATAATTGTATACCACCTACCCGTGGTTTTTTTTTCTTTCTTCTTTATACATACATACTACTACATCTCTTTATCAACCAGTCTATATTAGCAGCAGACACAGTACAGTACGGTAGTTCACGGCTGTAGCTACCTCTGTGTCGGCACTCGGCAGTCCGTCCATAATTGTATACCACCTACCCGTGGTTTTTTTTTCTTTCTTCTTTATACATACATACTACTACATCTCTTTATCAACCAGTCTATATTAGCAGCAGACACAGTACAGTACGGTAGTTCACGGCTGTAGCTACCTCTGTGTCGGCACTCGGCAGTCCGTCCATAATTGTATACCACCTACCCGTGGTTTTTTTTTCTTTCTTCTTTATACATACATACTACTACATCTCTTTATCAACCAGTCTATATTAGCAGCAGACACAGTACAGTACGGTAGTTCACGGCTGTAGCTACCTCTGTGTCGGCACTCGGCAGTCCGTCCATAATTGTATACCACCTACCCGTGGTTTTTTTTTCTTTCTTCTTTATACATACATACTACTACATCTCTTTATCAACCAGTCTATATTAGCAGCAGACACAGTACAGTACGGTAGTTCACGGCTGTAGCTACCTCTGTGTCGGCACTCGGCAGTCCGTCCATAATTGTATACCACCTACCCGTGGTTTTTTTTTCTTTCTTCTTTATACATACATACTACTACATCTCTTTATCAACCAGTCTATATTAGCAGCAGACACAGTACAGTACGGTAGTTCACGGCTGTAGCTACCTCTGTGTCGGCACTCGGCAGTCCGTCCATAATTGTATACCACCTACCCGTGGTTTTTTTTTCTTTCTTCTTTATACATACATACTACTACATCTCTTTATCAACCAGTCTATATTAGCAGCAGACACAGTACAGTACGGTAGTTCACGGCTGTAGCTACCTCTGTGTCGGCACTCGGCAGTCCGTCCATAATTGTATACCACCTACCCGTGGTTTTTTTTTCTTTCTTCTTTATACATACATACTACTACATCTCTTTATCAACCAGTCTATATTAGCAGCAGACACAGTACAGTACGGTAGTTCACGGCTGTAGCTACCTCTGTGTCGGCACTCGGCAGTCCGTCCATAATTGTATACCACCTACCCGTGTTTTTTTTTTCTTTCTTCTTTATACATACATACTACTACATCTCTTTATCAACCAGTCTATATTAGCAGCAGACACAGTACAGTACGGTAGTTCACGGCTGTAGCTACCTCTGTGTCGGCACTCGGCAGTCAGTCCATAATTGTATACTAGTATCCATCCATCTCCATTGTTTACCTGAGGTGCCTTTTAGTTGTGCCTATTAAAATATGGAGAACAAAAATGTTGAGGTTCCAAAATTAGGGAAAGATCAAGATCCACTTCCACCTCGTGCTGAAGCTGCTGCCACTAGTCATGGCCGAGACGATGAAATGCCAGCAACGTCGTCTGCCAAGGCCGATGCCCAATGTCATAGTACAGAGCATGTCAAATCCAAAACACCAAATATCAGTAAAAAAAGGACTCCAAAACCTAAAATAAAATTGTCGGAGGAGAAGCGTAAACTTGCCAATATGCCATTTACCACACGGAGTGGCAAGGAACGGCTGAGGCCCTTGCCTATGTTCATGGCTAGTGGTTCAGCTTCACATGAGGATGGAGGCACTCAGCCTCTCGCTAGAAAAATGAAAAGACTCAAGCTGGCAAAAGCAGTAGCACCGCAAAGAACTGTGCGTTCTTCGAAATCCCAAATCCACAAGGAGAGTCCAATTGTGTCGGTTGCGATGCCTGACCTTCCCAACACTGGACGTGAAGAGCATGCGCCTTCCACCATTTGCACGCCCCCTGCAAGTGCTGGAAGGAGCACCCGCAGTCCAGTTCCTGATAGTCAGATTGAAGATGTCAGTGTTGAAGTACACCAGGATGAGGAGGATATGGGTGTTGCTGGCGCTGGGGAGGAAATTGACCAGGAGGATTCTGATGGTGAGGTGGTTTGTTTAAGTCAGGCACCCGGGGAGACACCTGTTGTCCGTGGGAGGAATATGGCCGTTGACATGCCTGGTGAAAATACCAAAAAAATCAGCTCTTCGGTGTGGAAGTATTTCAACAGAAATGCGGACAACAGGTGTCAAGCCGTGTGATCCCTTTGTCAAGCTGTAATAAGTAGGGGTAAGGACGTTAACCACCTCGGAACATCCTCCCTTATACGTCACCTGCAGCGCATTCATAATAAGTCAGTGACAAGTTCAAAAACTTGGGCCGACAGCGGAAGCAGTCCACTGACCAGTAAATCCCTTCCTCTTGTAACCAAGCTCACGCAAACCACCCCACCAACTCCCTCAGTGTCAATTTCCTCCTTCCCCAGGAATGCCAATAGTCCTGCAGGCCATGTCACTGGCAATTCTGACGAGTCCTCTCCTGCCTGGGATTCCTCCGATGCATCCTTGCGTGTAACGCCTACTGCTGCTGGCGCTGCTGTTGTTGCTGCTGGGAGTCGATGGTCATCCCAGAGGGGAAGTCGTAAGCCCACTTGTACTACTTCCAGTAAGCAATTGACTGTCCAACAGTCCTTTGCGAGGAAGATGAAATATCACAGCAGTCATCCTGTTGCAAAGCGGATAACTGAGTCCTTGACAACTATGTTGGTGTTAGACGTGCGTCCGGTATCCGCCGTTAGTTCACAGGGAACTAGACAATTTATTGAGGCAGTGTGCCCCCGTTACCAAATACCATCTAGGTTCCACTTCTGTAGGCAGGCGATACCGAGAATGTACACGGACGTCAGAAAAAGACTCACCAGTGTCCTAAAAAATGCAGTTGTACCCAATGTCCACTTAACCACGGACATGTGGACAAGTGGAGCAGGGCAGGGTCAGGACTATATGACTGTGACAGCCCACTGGGTAGATGTATGGACTCCCGCCGCAAGAACAGCAGCGGCGGCACCAGTAGCAGCATCTCGCAAACGCCAACTCTTTCCTAGGCAGGCTACGCTTTGTATCACCGGTTTCCAGAATACGCACACAGCTGAAAACCTCTTACGGCAACTGAGGAAGATCATCGCGGAATGGCTTACCCCAATTGGACTCTCCTGTGGATTTGTGGCATCGGACAACGCCAGCAATATTGTGTGTGCATTAAATATGGGCAAATTCCAGCACGTCCCATGTTTTGCACATACCTTGAATTTGGTGGTGCAGAATTTTTTAAAAAACGACAGGGGCGTGCAAGAGATGCTGTCGGTGGCCAGAAGAATTGCGGGACACTTTCGGCGTACAGGCACCACGTACAGAAGACTGGAGCACCACCAAAAACTACTGAACCTGCCCTGCCATCATCTGAAGCAAGAAGTGGTAACGAGGTGGAATTCAACCCTCTATATGCTTCAGAGGTTGGAGGAGCAGCAAAAGGCCATTCAAGCCTATACAATTGAGCACGATATAGGAGGTGGAATGCACCTGTCTCAAGTGCAGTGGAGAATGATTTCAACGTTGTGCAAGGTTCTGATGCCCTTTGAACTTGCCACACGTGAAGTCAGTTCAGACACTGCCAGCCTGAGTCAGGTCATTCCCCTCATCAGGCTTTTGCAGAAGAAGCTGGAGGCATTGAAGAAGGAGCTAAAAGGGAGCGATTCCGCTAGGCATGTGGGACTTGTGGATGCAGCCCTTAATTCGCTTAACAAGGATTCACGGGTGGTCAATCTGTTGAAATCAGAGCACTACATTTTGGCCACCGTGCTCGATCCTAGATTTAAAACCTACCTTGGATCTCTCTTTCCGGCAGACACAAGTCTGCAGGGGTTCAACGAACTGCTGGTGAGAAAATTGTCAAGTCAAGCGGAGCGCGACCTGTCAACATCTCCTCCTTCACATTCTCCCGCAACTGGGGGTGCGAGGAAAAGGCTCAGAATTCCGAGCCCACCCGCTGGCGGTGATGCAGGGCAGTCTGGAGCGACTGCTGATGCTGACATCTGGTCCGGACTGAAGGACCTGACAACGATTACGGACATGTCGTCTACTGTCACTGCATATGATTCTCTCAACATTGAAAGAATGGTGGAGGATTATATGAGTGACCGCATCCAAGTAGGCACGTCACACAGTCCGTACTTATACTGGCAGGAAAAAGAGGCAATTTGGAGGCCCTTGCACAAACTGGCTTTATTCTACCTAAGTTGCCCTCCCACAAGTGTGTACTCCGAAAGAGTGTTTAGTGCCGCCGCTCACCTTGTAAGCAATCGGCGTACGAGGTTACTTCCAGAAAATGTGGAGAAGATGATGTTCATTAAAATGAATTATAATCAATTCCTCCGCGGAGACATTGACCAGCAGCAATTGCCTCCACAAAGTACACAGGGAGCTGAGATGGTGGATTCCAGTGGGGACGAATTGATAATCTGTGAGGAGGGGGATGTACACGGTGATATATCGGAGGATGATGATGAGGTGGACATCTTGCCTCTGTAGAGCCAGTTTGTGCAAGGAGAGATTAATTGCTTCTTTTTTGGGGGGGTCCAAACCAACCCGTCATATCAGTCACAGTCGTGTGGCAGACCCTGTCACTGAAATGATGGGTTGGTTAAAGTGTGCATGTCCTGTTTATACAACATAAGGGTGGGTGGGAGGGCCCAAGGACAATTCCATCTTGCACCTCTTTTTTCTTTTATTTTTCTTTGCGTCATGTGCTGTTTGGGGAGGGTTTTTTGGAAGGGCCATCCTGCGTGACACTGCAGTGCCACTCCTAGATGGGCCCGGTGTTTGTGTAGGCCACTAGGGTCGCTTATCTTACTCGCACAGTCAGCTACCTCATTGCACCTCTTTTTTTCTTTGCGTCATGTGCTGTTTGGGGAGGGTTTTTTGGAAGGGCCATCCTGCGTGACACTGCAGTGCCACTCCTAGATGGGCCCGGTGTTTGTGTCGGCCACTAGGGTCGCTTATCTTACTCACACAGTCAGCTACCTCATTGCGCCTCTTTTTTTCTTTGCGTCATGTGCTGTTTGGGGAGTGTTTTTTGGAAGGGCCATCCTGCGTGACACTGCAGTGCCACTCCTAGATGGGCCAGGTGTTTGTGTCGGCCACTAGGGTCGCTTAGCTTAGTCATCCAGCGACCTCGGTGCAAATTTTAGGACTAAAAATAATATTGTGAGGTGTGAGGTATTCAGAATAGACTGAAAATGAGTGGAAATTATGGTTTTTGAGGTTAATAATAATATGGGATCAAAATGACCCCCAAATTCTATGATTTAAGCTGTTTTTTAGGGTTTTTTGAAAAAAACACCCGAATCCAAAACACACCCGAATCCGACAAAAAAAATTCGGTGAGGTTTTGCCAAAACGCGGTCGAACCCAAAACACGGCCGCGGAACCGAACCCAAAACCAAAACACAAAACCCGAAAAATTTCAGGCGCTCATCTCTAGTAGTAGTGTCCTGTCACTGTGCATAGGTCATCATCATTCCAGTCACAGTGGTATCTGGGGAGTGACAATTACAGATTGCTTTTGTGCTGCTCACTAATACTAGTACAGTGTCTCTCTTGTGCTTCATCTTGTACTGTAGGCTGCTGTGGTAGTGTCCTGTGACTGTGCATCGGTCATCATCATTCTAGTCACAGTGGTATTAGGGGGTGACAATTCCAGATGGCTTTTGTGCTGCTCAGTAATACTAGTTAGTGATGAGCGGGTTCGGTTCGTCGGAATCCGAACCCGCCCGAACTTCACCTTTTTTGCAAGGGTCCGAGCGACTTGGATCCTCCCGCCTTGCTCGGTTAACCCGAGCGCGCCCGAACGTCATCATCCCGCTGTCGGATTCTCGTGAGATTCGGATTCTATATAAAGCCGCGCATCGCCGCCATTTTTCACTCATGCATTGGAAATGATCGTGAGAGGACGTGGCTGGCATCCTCTCAGTTTCTATGTTCAGGAGGCTGCAAATATCTGTGCTCAGTGTGCTGCAAATATCTGTGCTCAGTGTGCTGCAAATATCTGTGCTCAGTGTGCTGCAAATATCTACGTTCTCTGCCTGAAAAATGCTCCATATCTGTGCTCAGTGTGCTGCATATATCTGTGCTCACACTGCTTTATTGTGGGGACTGGGGACCAGCAGTATTATATAGGAGGAGTACAGTGCAGAGTTTTGCTGATCAGTGACCACCAGTATTATACGTTCTCTGCCTGAAAAACGCTCCATATCTGTGCTCAGTGTGCTGCAAATATCTGTGCTCACAATGCTTTATTGTGGGGACTGGGGACCAGCAGTATTATATAGGAGGAGTACAGTGCAGAGTATTGCTGACCAGTGACCACCAGTATTATACGTTCTCTGCCTGAAAAACGCTCCATATCTGTGCTCAGTGTGCTGCATATATCTGTGCTCACACTGCTTTATTGTGGGGACTGGGGACCAGCAGTATTATATAGGAGGAGTACAGTGCAGAGTTTTGCTGACCAGTGACCACCAGTATACGCTGTCTGCCTGAAAAATGCTCCATATCTGTGCTCAGTGTGCTGCATATATCTGTGCTCACACTGCTTTATTGTGGGGACTGGGGACCACCAGTATTATATAGGATGAGTACAGTGCAGAGTTTTGCTGACCAGTGACCAGTGACAACCAGTATTATACGTTCTCTGCCTGAAAAACGCTCCATATCTGTGCTCAGTGTGCTGCAAATATCTGTGCTCACACTGCTTTATTGTGGGGACTGGGGACCACCAGTATTATATAGGAGGAGTACAGTGCAGAGTTTTGCTGATCAGTGACCACCAGTATTATACGTTCTCTGCCTGAAAAAACGCTCCATATCTGTGCTCAGTGTGCTGCAAATATCTGTGCTCACAATGCTTTATTGTGGGGACTGGGGACAAGCAGTATTATATAGGAGGAGTACAGTGCAGAGTTTTGCTGACCAGTGACCACCAGTATTATACGTTCTCTGCCTGAAAAACACTCCATATCTGTGCTCAGTGTGCTGCATATATCTGTGCTCACACTGCTTTATTGTGGGGACTGGGGACCAGCAGTATTATATAGGAGGAGTACAGTGCAGAGTTTTGCTGACCAGTGACCACCAGTAAACGTTGTCTGCCTGAAAAATGCTCCATATCTGTGCTCAGTGTGCTGCTTATATCTGTGCTCACACTGCTTTATTGTGGGGACTGGGGACCACCAGTATTATATAGGATGAGTACAGTGCAGAGTTTTGCTGACCAGTGACCAGTGACAACCAGTATTATACGTTCTCTGCCTGAAAAATGCTCCATATCTGTGCTCAGTGTGCTGCAAATATCTGTGCTCACACTGCTTTATTGTGGGGACTGGGGACCACCAGTATTATATAGGAGGAGTACAGTGCAGAGTTTTGCTGATCAGTGACCACCAGTATTATACGTTCTCTGCCTGAAAAACGCTCCATATCTGTGCTCAGTGTGCTGCAAATATCTGTGCTCAGTGTGCTGCAAATATCTGTGCTCAGTGTGCTGCAAATATCTACGTTCTCTGCCTGAAAAATGCTCCATATCTGTGCTCAGTGTGCTGCATATATCTGTGCTCACACTGCTTTATTGTGGGGACTGGGGACCACGAGTATTATATAGGAGGAGTACAGTGCAGAGTTTTGCTGATCAGTGACCACCAGTATTATACGTTCTCTGCCTGAAAAACGCTCCACTTCTGTGCTCAGTGTGCTGCAAATATCTGTGCTCACAATGCTTTATTGTGGGGACTGGGGACCAGCAGTATTATATAGGAGGAGTACATTGCAGAGTATTGCTGACCAGTGACCACCAGTATTATACGTTCTCTGCCTGAAAAACGCTCCATATCTGTGCTCAGTGTGCTGCATATATCTGTGCTCACACTGCTTTATTGTGGGGACTGGGGACCAGCAGTATTATATAGGAGGAGTACAGTGCAGAGTTTTGCTGACCAGTGACCACCAGTATACGCTGTCTGCCTGAAAAATGCTCCATATCTGTGCTCAGTGTGCTGCATATATCTGTGCTCACACTGCTTTATTGTGGGGACTGGGGACCACCAGTATTATATAGGATGAGTACAGTGCAGAGTTTTGCTGACCAGTGACCAGTGACAACCAGTATTATACGTTCTCTGCCTGAAAAACGCTCCATATCTGTGCTCAGTGTGCTGCAAATATCTGTGCTCACACTGCTTTATTGTGGGGACTGGGGACCACCAGTATTATATAGGAGGAGTACAGTGCAGAGTTTTGCTGATCAGTGACCACCAGTATTATACGTTCTCTGCCTGAAAAAACGCTCCATATCTGTGCTCAGTGTGCTGCAAATATCTGTGCTCACAATGCTTTATTGTGGGGACTGGGGACAAGCAGTATTATATAGGAGGAGTACAGTGCAGAGTTTTGCTGACCAGTGACCACCAGTATTATACGTTCTCTGCCTGAAAAACGCTCCATATCTGTGCTCAGTGTGCTGCATATATCTGTGCTCACACTGCTTTATTGTGGGGACTGGGGACCAGCAGTATTATATAGGAGGAGTACAGTGCAGAGTTTTGCTGACCAGTGACCACCAGTAAACGTTGTCTGCCTGAAAAATGCTCCATATCTGTGCTCAGTGTGCTGCTTATATCTGTGCTCACACTGCTTTATTGTGGGGACTGGGGACCACCAGTATTATATAGGATGAGTACAGTGCAGAGTTTTGCTGACCAGTGACCAGTGACAACCAGTATTATACGTTCTCTGCCTGAAAAATGCTCCATATCTGTGCTCAGTGTGCTGCAAATATCTGTGCTCACACTGCTTTATTGTGGGGACTGGGGACCACCAGTATTATATAGGAGGAGTACAGTGCAGAGTTTTGCTGATCAGTGACCACCAGTATTATACGTTCTCTGCCTGAAAAACGCTCCATATCTGTGCTCAGTGTGCTGCAAATATCTGTGCTCAGTGTGCTGCAAATATCTGTGCTCAGTGTGCTGCAAATATCTACGTTCTCTGCCTGAAAAATGCTCCATATCTGTGCTCAGTGTGCTGCATATATCTGTGCTCACACTGCTTTATTGTGGGGACTGGGGACCACGAGTATTATATAGGAGGAGTACAGTGCAGAGTTTTGCTGATCAGTGACCACCAGTATTATACGTTCTCTGCCTGAAAAACGCTCCACTTCTGTGCTCAGTGTGCTGCAAATATCTGTGCTCACAATGCTTTATTGTGGGGACTGGGGACCAGCAGTATTATATAGGAGGAGTACAGTGCAGAGTATTGCTGACCAGTGACCACCATTCTCTGCCTGAAAAATGCTCCATATCTGTGCTCAGTGTGCTGCATATATCTGTGCTCACACTGCTTTATTGTGGGGACTGGGGACCAGCAGTATTATATAGGAGGAGTACAGTGCAGAGTTTTGCTGACCAGTGACCACCAGTATACGCTGTCTGCCTGAAAAATGCTCCATATCTGTGCTCAGTGTGCTGCATATATCTGTGCTCACACTGCTTTATTGTGGGGACTGGGGACCACCAGTATTATATAGGATGAGTACAGTGCAGAGTTTTGCTGACCAGTGACCAGTGACAACCAGTATTATACGTTCTCTGCCTGAAAAACGCTCCATATCTGTGCTCAGTGTGCTGCAAATATCTGTGCTCACACTGCTTTATTGTGGGGACTGGGGACCACCAGTATTATATAGGAGGAGTACAGTGCAGAGTTTTGCTGATCAGTGACCACCAGTATTATACGTTCTCTGCCTGAAAAAACGCTCCATATCTGTGCTCAGTGTGCTGCAAATATCTGTGCTCACAATGCTTTATTGTGGGGACTGGGGACCAGCAGTATTATATAGGAGGAGTACAGTGCAGAGTTTTGCTGACCAGTGACCACCAGTATTATACGTTCTCTGCCTGAAAAACGCTCCATATCTGTGCTCAGTGTGCTGCATATATCTGTGCTCACACTGCTTTATTGTGGGGACTGGGGACCAGCAGTATTATATAGGAGGAGTACAGTGCAGAGTTTTGCTGACCAGTGACCACCAGTAAACGTTGTCTGCCTGAAAAATGCTCCATATCTGTGCTCAGTGTGCTGCATATATCTGTGCTCACACTGCTTTATTGTGGGGACTGGGGACCACCAGTATTATATAGGATGAGTACAGTGCAGAGTTTTGCTGACCAGTGACCAGTGACAACCAGTATTATACGTTCTCTGCCTGAAAAATGCTCCATATCTGTGCTCAGTGTGCTGCAAATATCTGTGCTCACACTGCTTTATTGTGGGGACTGGGGACCACCAGTATTATATAGGAGGAGTACAGTGCAGAGTTTTGCTGATCAGTGACCACCAGTATTATACGTTCTCTGCCTGAAAAACGCTCCATATCTGTGCTCAGTGTGCTGCAAATATCTGTGCTCACACTGCTTTATTGTGGGGACTGGGGACCACCAGTATTATATAGGAGGAGTACAGTGCAGAGTTTTGCTGACCAGTGACCACCTGTATTATACATTCTCTGCCTGAAAAACGCTCCATATCTGTGCTCAGTGTGCTGCATATATCTGTGCTCACACTGCTTTATTGTGGGGACTGGGGACCACCAGTATTATATAGGAGGAGTACAGTGCAGAGTTTTGCTGACCAGTGACCACCAGTATTATACGTTCTCTGCCTGAAAAACGCTCCATATCTGTGCTGCATTGGAGTATATATAGTAGGAGTACAGTGCATAATTTTGCTGACCACCAGTATATAATATATAGCAGTACGGTACAGTAGGCCACTGCTCTACCTACCTCTGTGTCGTCAATTATACTATCCATCCATACATGTGGTGCATTTCAGTTTTGCACAGTTTGCTGACCACCAGTACATAATATATAGCAGTACGGTACAGTAGGCCACTGCTCTACCTACCTCTGTGTCGTCAAGTATACTATCCATCCATACCTGTGGTGCATTTCAGTTTTGCATAGTTTGCTGACCACCAGTATATAATATATAGCAGTACGGTACAGTAGGCCACTGCTCTACCTAACTCTGTGTTGTCAAGTATACTATTCATCCATACCTGTGGTGCATTTAAGTTGTGCGCAGTATATATATAGTAGTAGGACAGTGCATAATTTTGCTGACCACCAGTATATAATATATAGCAGTACGGTACAGTAGGCCACTGCTCTGCCTTCCTCTGTGTCGTCAAGTATACTATCCATCCATACCTGTGGTGCATTTTGGTTGTTGTGCGCAGTATATATAGTAGGAGGACAGTGCATTGCCACTCCTAGATGGGCCAGGTGTTTGTGTCGGCCACTTGGGTCGCTTAGCTTAGTCACACAGCTACCTCATTGCACCTCTTTTTTTCTTTGCATCATGTGCTGTTTGGGGACTATTTTTTTGAAGTGCCATCCTGTCTGACACTGCAGTGCCACTCGTAAATGGGCCAGGTGTTTGTGTCGGCCACTTGGGTCGCTTAACTTAGCCATCCAGCGACCTTGGTGCACCTCTTTTTTTCTTTGCATCATGTGCTGTTTGGGGACTATTTTTTTAAATCTGCCATCCTGTCTGACACTGCAGTGCCACTCCTAGATGGGCCAGGTGTTTGTGTCGGCCACTTGGGTCGCTTAGTTTAGCCATCCAGCGACCTCGGTGCAAATTTTAGGACTAAAAATAGTATTGTGAGGTGTGAGGTGTTCAGAATAGACTGGAAATGAGTGGAAATTATGGTTATTGAGGTTAATAATACTATGGGATCAAAATGACCCCCAAATTCTATGATTTAAGCTGTTTTTGAGGGTTTTTTGTAAAAGAATACCCGAATCCAAAACACACCCGAATCCGACAAAAAATTTTCAGGGAGGTTTTGCCAAAACGCATCCGAATCCAAAACACGGCCGCGGAACCAAATCCAAAACCAAAACACATAGGTCATCATCATTCCAGTCACAGTGGTATCTGGGGGGTGACAATTCCAGAGGGCTTTTGTGCTGCTCAGTAATACTAGTACAGTGCAGTGTCTTGTGCTGCATCGTGCTGCTGTAGGGTGCTGTGGTAGTTTCATGTGACTGTGCATTGGTCATCATCATTCCAGTCACAGTGGTATCTGGGGGTGACAATTCCAGAGGGCTTTCGTGCTGCTCACTAATACTAGTACAGTGTCTTGTGCTGCATCCGTTCAGATGGTCGACCATGTTATGGTCGACAGTCATTAGGTCGACCACTATTGGTCGACATTGACATGGTCGACATGGACACATGGTCGACACATGAAAGGTCGACACATGAAAAGGTCGAAATTAGTTTTTTAACTTTTTTTTCTTTTGGGGAACTTTTCCATACTTTACGATCGACGAGGACTACGATTGGAACGGTAATCTGTGCCGAGCGAAGCGAGCCATGCGAGGGGACGTGGTGCACTAATTTGGGTTCCCAGTCACTTAACTCAAAAAATGACACCAAAAAAAGTTTAAAAAACCTCATGTCGAACTTTTCATGTGTCGACCTTTCATGTGTCGACCATTTTCATGTGTCGACCATGTGTCAATGTCGACCATGTCAATGTCGACCAATAGTGGTCGACCTAATGACTGCCGACCATAACATGGCCGACCATTCATAGCGGAACCGTCTTGTGCTGCATCTTGCTGCTGTAGGGTGCTGTGGTAGTGTCCTGTCACTGTGTATAGGTCATCATCATTCCAGTCACAGTGGTATCTGGGGGGTGACAATTACAGACGGCTTTTGTGCTGCTCGCTAATACTGGTACAGTGTCTTGTGCTGCTCAGTGTCAGTTCTCCGTAGTATCATCAGTGCTCAGTATAATCAGTGCTCAGTATAATCAGTGCTCAGTATCACTGCTCATTGTCTTGTGCTGCATTGTGGTGCTCATTATACTACTGCAGAACATTACTAATAGTCCAGTGTCTTGTGCTGCATCTTGCTGCTGTAGGGTGCTGTGGTAGTGTCCTGTCACTGTGTATAGGTCATCATCACTCCAGTCACAGTGGTATCTGGTATCTAATATCTAGTGGTATCTAATTCCAGACATTACTGCCGTCTAATTCCAGATATATTACTGGCATATAATTCCACACATTAAAAAATTAAGAACAAAAATTTGGAGGGTAAAATAGGGAAAGATCAAGATCCACTTCCACCTAGTGCTGAAGCTGTTGCCACTAGTCATGGCCATCAACGTCGTCTGCCAAGGCCGATGTCCAATGTCATGGTAGAGAGCATGTAAAATCCAAAAAGCAAAAGTTCTGTAAAATGATGACCCAAAAATCTAAATTAAAATCGTCTGAGGAGAAGCGTAAACTTGCCAATATGCCATTTACGATACGGAGTGGCAAGGAACGGCGGAGGCTCTGGCCTATGTTCATGGCTAGTGGTTCAGCTTCACATGAGGATGGAAGCACTCAGCCTCTCGCTAGAAAAATGAAAAGACTTAAGCTGGCAAAAGCACAGCAAAGAACTGTGCGTTCTTCGAAATCACAAATCCACAAGGAGAGTCCAATTGTGTCGGTTGCGATGCCTGACCTTCCCAACACTGGACGTGAAGAGCATGCGCCTTCCACCATTTGCACGCCCCCTGCAAGTGCTGGAAGGAGCACCCGCAGTCCAGTTCCTGATAGTCAGATTGAAGATGTCAGTGTTGAAGTACACCAGGATGAGGAGGATATGGGTGTTGCTGGCGCTGGGGAGGAAATTGACCAGGAGGATTCTGATGGTGAGGTGGTTTGTTTAAGTCAGGCACCCGGGGAGACACCTGTTGTCCGTGGGAGGAATATGGCCATTGACATGCCTGGTGAAAATACCCAAAAAATCAGCTCTTCGGTGTGGAAGTATTTCAACAGAAATGCGGACAACAGGTGTCAAGCCGTGTGTTCCCTTTGTCAAGCTGTAATAAGTAGGGGTAAGGACGTTAACCACCTCGGAACATCCTCCCTTATACGTCACCTGCAGCGCATTCATCATAAGTCAGTGACAAGTTCAAAAACTTTGGGCGACAGCGGAAGCAGTCCACTGACCAGTAAATCCCTTCCTCTTGTAACCAAGCTCACGCAAACCACCCCACCAACTCCCTCAGTGTCAATTTCCTCCTTTCCCAGGAATGCCAATAGTCCTGAAGGCCATGTCACTGGCAATTCTGACAAGTCCTCTCCTGCCTGGGATTCCTCCGATGCATCCTTGAGTGTAACGCCTACTGCTGCTGGCGCTGCTGTTGTTGCTGCTGGGAGTCGATGGTCATCCCAGAGGGGAAGTCGTAAGACCACTTTTACTACTTCCACCAAGCAATTGACTGTCCAACAGTCCTTTGCGAGGAAGATGAAATATCACAGCAGTCATCCTGCTGCAAAGCGGATAACTGAGGCCTTGGCATCCTGGGCGGTGAGAAACGTGGTTCCAGTATCCATCATTACTGCAGAGCCAACTATAGACTTGTTTGAGGTACTGTGTCCCCGGTACCAAATACCATCTAGGTTCCATTTCTCTAGGCAGGCGATACCGAAAATGTACACAGACCTCAGAAAAAGACTCACCAGTGTCCTAAAAAATGCAGTTGTACCCAATGTCCACTTAACCACGGACATGTGGACAAGTGGAGCAGGGCAGACTCAGGACTATATGACTGTGACAGCCCACTGGGTAGATGTATTGACTCCCGCCGCAAGAACAGCAGCGGCGGCACCAGTAGCAGCATCTCACAAACGCCAACTCTTTCCTAGGCATGCTACGCTTTGTATCACCGCTTTCCAGAATACGCACACAGCTGAAAACCTCTTACGGCAACTGAGGAAGATCATCGCAGAATGGCTTACCCCAATTGGACTCTCCTGTGGATTTGTGGCATCGGACAACGCCAGCAATATTGTGTGTGCATTAAATCTGGGCAAATTCCAGCACGTCCCATGTTTTGCACATACCTTGAATTTGGTGGTGCAGAATTATTTAAAAAACGACAGGGGCGTGCAAGAGATGCTGTCGGTGGCCAGAAGAATTGCGGGACACTTTCGGCGTACAGGCACCACGTACAGAAGACTGGAGCAACACCAAAAACGCCTGAACCTGCCCTGCCATCATCTAAAGCAAGAAGTGGTAACGAGGTGGAATTCAACCCTCTATATGCTTCAGAGGTTGGAGGAGCAGCAAAAGGCCATTCAAGCCTATACAACTGACCACGATATAGGAAGTGGAATGCACCTGTCTCAAGCGCAGTGGAGAATGATTTCAACGTTGTGCAAGGTTCTGCAACCTTTTGAACTTGCCACACGTGAAGTCAGTTCAGACACTGCCAGCCTGAGTCAGGTCATTCCCCTCATCAGGCTTTTGCAGAAGAAGCTGGAGACATTGAAGGAGGAGCTAACACAGAGCGATTCCGCTAGGCATGTGGGACTTGTGGATGGAGCCCTTAATTCGCTTAACAAGGATTCACGGGTGGTCAATCTGTTGAAATCAGAGCACTACATTTTGGCCACCGTGCTCGATCCTAGATTTAAAACCTACGTTGTATCTCTCTTTCCGGCAGACACAAGTCTGCAGGGGTTCAACGAACTGCTGGTGAGAAAATTGTCAAGTCAAGCGGAGCGCGACCAGTCAACATCTCCTCCTTCACATTCTCCCGCAACTGGGGGTGCGAGGAAAAGGCTCAGAATTCCGAGCCCACCCGCTGGCGGTGATGCAGGGCAGTCTGGAGCGACTGCTGATGCTGACATCTGGTCCGATCTGAAGGACCTGCCAACGATTACGGACATGTCGTCTACTGTCACTGCATATGATTCTCTCACCATTGAAAGAATGGTGGAGGATTATATGAGTGACCACATCCAAGTAGGCACGTCAGACAGTCCGTACGTATACTGGCAGGAAAAAGAGGCAATTTGGAGGCCCTTGCACAAACTGGCTTTATTCTACCTAAGTTGCCCTCCCACAAGTGTGTACTCCGAAAGAGTGTTCAGTGCCGCCGCTCACCTTGTCAGCAATCGGCGTACATGGTTACTTCCAGAAAATGTGGAGAAGATGATGTTCATTAAAATGAATTATAATCAATTCCTCCGTGGAGACATTCACCAGCAGCAATTGCCTCCACAAAGTACACAGGGAGCTGTGATGGTGGATTCCAGTGGGGACGAATTGATAATCTGTGAGGAGGGGGATGTACACGGTGATGAATCGGAGGAAGATGATGAGGTGGACATCTTGCCTCTGTAGAGCCAGTTTGTGCAAGGAGAGATTAATTGCTTCTTTTTTGGTGGGGGTCCAAACCAACCCGTCATTTCAGTCACAGTCGTGTGGCAGACCCTGTCACTGAAATGATGGGTTGGTTAAAGTGTGCATGTCCTGTTTATACAACATAAGTGTGGGTGGGAGGGCCCAAGGACAATTCCATCTTGCACCTCTTTTTTCTTTCATTTTTCTTTGCGTCATGTGCTGTTTGGGGAGTGTTTTTTGGAAGGGCCATCCTGCGTGACACTGCAGTGCCACTCCTAGATGGGCCAGGTGTTTGTGTCGGCCACTAGGGTCGCTTATCTTAGTCACACAGCTACCTCATTGCGCCTCTTTTTTTTCTTCTTTGCGTCATGTGCTGTTTGGGGAGTATTTTTTGGAAGGGCCATCCTGCGTGACACTGCAGTGCCACTCCTAGATGGGCCAGGTGTTTGTGTCGGCCACTAGGGTCACTTATCTTAGTCACACAGCTACCTCATTGCGCCTCTTTTTTTTCTTCTTTGCGTCATGTGCTGTTTGGGGAGTATTTTTTGGAAGGGCCATCCGGCCTGACACTGCAGTGCCACTCCTAGATGGGCCAGGTGTTTGTGTCGGCCACTAGGGTCGCTTAGCTTACTCACACAGCTACCTCATTGCACCTCTTTTTTTCTTTGCGTCATGTGCTGTTTGGGGGGTGTTTTTTGGAAGGGCCATCCTGCGTGACACTGCAGTGCCACTCCTAGATGGGCCAGGTGTTTGTGTCGGCCACTTGGGTCGCTGAGCTTAGTCATCCAGCGACCTCGGTGCAAATTTTAGGACTAAAAATAATATTGTGAGGTGTGAGGTGTTCAGAATAGACTGAAAATGAGTGGAAATTATGGTTATTGAGGTTAATAATACTTTGGGATCAAAATGACCCCCAAATTCTATGATTTAAGCTGTTTTTTAGGATTTTTTGGAAAAAAACACCCGAATCCAAAACACACCCGAATCCGACAAAAAAAATTCGGTGAGGTTTTGCCAAAACGCGTTCGAACCCAAAACACGGCCACGGAACCGAACCCAAAACCAAAACACAAAACCCGAAAAATTTCCGGTGCACATCTCTAGTGCTAGGGGCTATTTCCTTCCCATTTCCCAATCCCAGCATTCCGTCTTGGTGCTCAGGACTCACTACATAAGATCTCCCCTGTCCTGAGCATCAGAATCGTAACATTATCACCGGCCAACATAAAAAAAAAGGGGTTTAATTTTTTCCGTTGTATTGGTGGGCCTAGAAATTCGGCCTCATGAATCCGGCAGGTTTAGGGCCAAACCCCAGTCAGCTTTTGGTTAACCAAATACAGGAATTAACTCAGATGGTTCAGGACCTTACTCTTCGGGTGAGATCGCAGGAAGATCTTTTGCGAGCCTCCCCGAGTATGGTTCCAGAACCAAAGATGCATTTACCTGACCGTTTTTCGGGTAACCAAAAGGATTTTTTTTATTTTAAGGAAGCTTGTAAGCTTTATTTTCGTTTAAGGCCCCGTTCCTCTGGTACTGAGTCTCAGCGGGTCGGGATTGTGATGTCTCTACTTCAGGGTGATCCACAGACCTGGGCGTTTGGGCTAAGAGCGGATGATGCTGCTTTGTTATCAGTAGACGCCTTTTTTATATCCTTAGGCCTCTTATATGACGACCCAGATAGAGAAGCATCAGCTGAGAGTCACCTGCGTGCCCTTAAGCAAGGCAAAAATCCAGCAGAGGTGTATTGTACCGAATTTCGCCGTTGGTCGAACGACTGTGGCTGGAATGACCCGGCCCTGCGCAGTCAGTTTCGCCTCGGACTGTCGGAAGTGATTAAAGACAGTCTCCTTCAGTACCCCGCTCCTGAGACTCTAGACAAACTCGTGGAGCTCGCTATTAAAATTGATCGTCGTCTCCGAGAGCGGAGGGCTGAAAGAGGAACAACTTTTAGGCCTAATCCATGTGTATATACTTTTCCTGAGGACGTCGAGGAGCCCATGCAAATGGGTCTCTCCCGGCTGTCCCCAGAGGAAAGAACCAGAAGGTTAAGTTCTGGTCTTTGTTTGTATTGTGGTGGTAAGGGACATATCGCACGTAACTGCCCGAACAAGCCAGGAAACGCTCTGACCAAGTGAATTGTGAGGGGGTTCACTTGGGTCTGCAGTTAATCTCCTCTAATAATTCTCTATTAGTTCAGGTAAAGATTTCCTTTGGCAGCCTCAGTTCGTTGGTGTCGGCCTTCGTCGACAGTGGAGCTGCAGGAAATTTTATGGATTTAGCTTGGGCTAAGGCTTTAGGCGTTCCACTTATACCCTTAGATAGACGTATCACCATGCACGGCTTGGATGGGTGTCCGCTTTCCAATGGGGTTATTACTCACCGCACACCTCCAGTATTGCTGACAGTGGGGGCCCTACATTCAGAAGAAATAGAATTTTTCCTTACACATTGTCCGGCAGTTCCAGTAGTTTTGGGTCACCCCTGGCTTGCCTTTCATAATCCCACCATAGATTGGCGGTCTGGGGAGATTTCCCAATGGGGTCCTTTTTGTGTTAAGGAGTGTATTTCCCATCCTGTCCGGGTTGCGGCAGTTACCCCAGAACTTATTCCTCTGGAATATCAGGATTTTGCTGATGTGTTCTCCAAGGGTAATGCGGACGTTCTGCCTCCCCATCGGTCCTATGACAGCGCTATAGATTTAGTTCCCGGGGCCACTTTACCTAAGGGGAGATTATATGCCCTCTCCGGGCCAGAAACCACGGCTATGGATAATTATATCCAGGAAAGCCTGAAAAAAGGCTTCATTAGGCCTTCGAAATCTCCTTTGAGTGCAGGATTCTTTTTTGTTGAGAAAAATGATGGGTCGCTCAGACCATGTATTGATTTTCAGGCTCTGAATAAAATTTCTGTTAAAAACACCTACCCTTTGCCTTTGATTTCAGTACTTTTTGATCAGTTACGCTCTGCCGTTATCTTCTCAAAAATCGATCTTAGAGGAGCGTACAATCTCATCCGAATAAGATCTGGGGATGAGTGGAAGACGGCTTTCAGCACACAGTCGGGTCATTATGAATACCTGGTGATGCCCTTTGGGCTGTCAAATGCTCCTGCGGTATTTCAAGACCTCATCAATGATGTTCTTCGTGATTTTCTTGGAAAGTTTGTTGTCGTTTATTTAGACGACATTTTGATTTATTCTGAGTCTATGGAACAACATATTACCCATGTGCGTCTGGTTCTTCAAAAACTACGGGAGAATCATTTATACGCAAAACTAGAGAAATGTGATTTTCACATCACGGAAGTGTCCTTCTTGGGGTATATTATTTCTCCCCAGGGATTTTTTATGGAACCGAAAAAACTCCAGGCCATCCTTAATTGGGCGCAACCCACAAATTTAAAAGCAATTCAGCGCTTTTTAGGGTTTGCAAACTATTATAGGCGGTTCATTCATACCTTTTCTGATTTGGTCGCTCCTATAGTAGCATTGACTAAAAAAGGAGCGGACCCTTCCAATTTGTCGCCTGCAGCCGAGTCTGCCTTTCGGGCCTTAAAACAGGCCTTTGTCTCGGCTCCTGTTCTCAGGCACCCTAACCCGGAGCTCCCCTTTATAGTCGAGGTAGATGCCTCAGAGGTTGGAGTGGGGGCTATCCTATCTCAGGAAGATCCGGAGTCTCAGGAATTACACCCTTGTGCCTTCATGTCCAGGAAATTCTCCTCCGCAGAATCCAACTATGACGTTGGTAATCGAGAATTGCTGGCAGTTAAATGGGCTTTCGAGGAGTGGAGGCATTGGCTGGAGGGAGCTAGGCATACTATTACAGTGTTTACTGACCATAAAAACCTGCAGTATATTGAGTCAGCTAAACGGCTTAATGCTCGGCAGGCACGTTGGGCATTGTTTTTTTACTCGTTTCAGGTTTATTATCACCTTCAGGCCCTGTTCCAAAAATACTAAAGCTGATGCCCTGTCACGTTGTTTTCTTCCGGTTCACAATAACCATCCTGCTACTACCTCCATAGTTCCATCATCTGTCATCCGGGCAGGCCTCACACAGGATTTATTTACTCAGTTAGTCTAGCTTCAACAGCAGGCTCCTAAACCGACTCCTGCTGATCGTCTCTTTGTCCCTGAATTTCTGAGAGGCACTGTTTTAGCTGAGTTTCATGACAACAAAGTCTCTGGTCATCCAGGTATCACTAAGACCTTGGAGTTAGTCTCTCGCTCAGTGTGGTGGCCTAGTCTTTCTAAAGATGTAAGGGAATTTGTCCATTCCTGTCAGGTTTGTGCACGGCATAAGGTTCCTCGTTCATTGCCGATCGGGCAACTCGTACCTTTAGCCGTTCCTCTCAGGCCATGGTCACATATATCCATGGATTTCGTGGTGGACCTTCCTCTTTCAGCCGGATTTCGAGTCATTTGGGTGGTAGTAGATCGTTTTAGTAAGATGGCTCATTTCATTGCTCTTCCCCGATTACCCTCTGCTCAAGGGTTGGCAGTCTTGTTTCTCCGTCATGTGTTCAGGCTCCATGGGTTGCCCAGGGATATTGTCTCTGATCGGGGTCCGCAATTCATTGCTCGTTTCTGGAAACGTTTTTGTGCCTCATTAAATATGAAACTCTCTTTAACATCTGGGTACCATCCACAATCTAACGGACAAACCGAACGAGTTAACCAGTCATTAAAACAGTATTTACGGTTGTATTCGGCCAAACTCCAGAATGATTGGTCTGAATTTCTTCCGTTAGCCGAATTTGCTTATAATAACTCTTGTCATTCTTCCACCAAGGAGTCCCCATTCTTTTCAGTCTTTGGCTATCATCCTAGAGCCAACTCTTTTTTTCCTCATTCTCCAGTTTCCTCGTTGACCTTAACCTCCCATCTCAGAACAATTTGGAGAAAGGTGCACCTTGCCTTGAGAAAAGCTGCCTTCCGAGAAAATACATTTTCTGATAGGCTCCGACGTCCTTGCAACTCGCAACATCAAGCTCCGACAACCTTCGGCTAGATTGGGACCCAAATTTATTGGACCATTCCTTATCATTAAGAAGGTCAACCCAGTTGCTTTTCAGCTACGCTTGCCGAGATCTCTCAAAATTGGCAATACTTTTCACTGTTCTCTTTTGAAACAGTATTTTTCTTCCAGGAGATTTCCTCGGAGGACTTCCCAGGGTAGATCTCCGGTGGATGTTCAGGGGCAACAAGAGTTCTTGGTGGAGAAGGTTTTAGATTCTAAGCTTTCTCGGGGTCGGCTCTATTTTTTGGTCCACTGGAAAGGTTATGGCCCTGAAGAAAGATCTTGGGTGTTGGATAAAGATTTACATGCTCCCAAGCTTAAGAGGATTTTCTTTCAGGAGTTTCCTCAGAAACCTGGCTCTAGGGGTTCTTTAACCCCTCCTCAAGGGGGAGGTACTGTTAGGCGCGGCGGTCTTCGGCCGTGCCCTGACTGAGCAGCGGTCACGGCCGCCGCGCCTCTCTCCTTCCCTGTCCCCCGCACGGCGTCTAGCAACGCCAGGAATCCGAACCCACCCGAACTTCAGGTTTTTTTACACGGGGCCGAGCGACTCGGATCTTCCCGCCTTGCTCGGTTAACCCGAGCGCGCCCGAACGTCATCATCCCGCTGTCGGATTCTCGCGAGGCTCGTATTCTATCGCGAGACTCGGATTCTATATAAGGAGCTGCGCGTCGCCGCCATTTTCACACGTGCATTGAGATTGATAGGGAGAGGACGTGGCTGGCGTCCTCTCCGTTTAGACTAGAGTACTAGAGAGAGACACAAATTTTGGGGAGCATATTATTAGGAGGAGTACTACTTGCTGCTGATAGTGTGACCAGTGACCACCAGTTTAATTAATCCGTTCTCTGCCTGAAAAAAAACGATACACAGTGTGACACAGTCACATACCATATCTGTGCTCAGCCAAGTGTGCTGCATCATATGTAATACTGTATATCATTATCTGACTGTGCTGAGTGCTCACTGCTCACACAGCTTAATTGTGGGGGAGACTGGGGAGCAGTTATAGCAGGAGTACATATTTTAAGTACAGTGCACACTTTTGCTGCCAGAGTGCCACTGCCAGTGTGACTGACCAGTGACCACTGACCACCAGTATTGTGATTGTCTGCTGACCACCTGTATATTGTGATTGTCTGCCTGAAAAAGTTAAACACTCGTCGTGTGGTGTTTTTATAAACGCATTCTGCAGACAGTGTCCAGCAGGTCCGTCATTACATAATATATATACCTGTCCGGCTGCAGTACTAGTGTGATATATATATATATATTTTAATTTTATCTCATTATCATCCAGTCTATATTAGCAGCAGACACAGTACGGTAGTCCACGACTGTAGCTACCTCTGTGTCGGCAGTCGCTCGTCCATCCATAATTGTATACCACCTACCCGTGCTTTTTTTTTTTTTCTATCTTCTTGATACTAGTAGCTTACTTTAGGAGTCTGCAGTGCTGAGTCTGACAGACAGTGTCCAGCAGGTCCGTCATTACATAATATATACCTGTCCGGCTGCAGTACTAGTGTGATATATATATATATATTTTAATTTTATCTCATTATCATCCAGTCTATATTAGCAGCAGACACAGTACGGTAGTCCACGGCTGTAGCTACCTCTGTGTCGGCAGTCGCTCGTCCATCCATAATTGTATACCACCTACCCGTGGTTTTTTTTTTCTATCTTCTTGATACTAGTAGCTTACTTTAGGAGTCTGCAGTGCTGACAGTGTCCAGCAGGTCCGTCATTACATAATATATACCTGTCCGGCTGCAGTACTAGTGTGATATATATATATATTTTAATTTTATCTCATTATCATCCAGTCTATATTAGCAGCAGACACAGTACGGTAGTCCACGGCTGTAGCTACCTCTGTGTCGGCAGTCGCTCGTCCATCCATAATTGTATACCACCTACCCGTGGTTTTTTTTTTTCTATCTTCTTGATACTAGTAGCTTACTTTAGGAGTCTGCAGTGCTGAGTCTGACAGACAGTGTCCAGCAGGTCCGTCATTACATAATATATACCTGTCCGGCTGCAGTACTAGTGTGATATATATATATATATATATTTTAATTTTATCTCATTATCATCCAGTCTATATTAGCAGCAGACACAGTACGGTAGTCCACGGCTGTAGCTACCTCTGTGTCGGCAGTCGCTCGTCCATCCATAATTGTATACCACCTACCCGTGGTTTTTTTTTTTCTATCTTCTTGATACTAGTAGCTTACTTTAGGAGTCTGCAGTGCTGAGTCTGACAGACAGTGTCCAGCAGGTCCGTCATTACATAATATATACCTGTCCGGCTGCAGTACTAGTGTGATATATATATATATATTTTAATTTTATCTCATTATCATCCAGTCTATATTAGCAGCAGACACAGTACGGTAGTCCACGGCTGTAGCTACCTCTGTGTCGGCAGTCGCTCGTCCATCCATAATTGTATACCACCTACCCGTGGTTTTTTTTTTTTTTCTATCTTCTTGATACTAGTAGCTTACTTTAGGAGTCTGCAGTGCTGAGTCTGACAGACAGTGTCCAGCAGGTCCGTCATTACATAATATATACCTGTCCGGCTGCAGTACTAGTGTGATATATATATATATTTTAATTTTATCTCATCATCCAGTCTATATTAGCAGCAGACATTTTAGCATCATATTTTATCATTTTAGCATTATATTAGCAGCAGACATTCATTTTTCTTTGCGTCATGTGCTGTTTGGGGAGTATTTTTTTGAAGGGCCATCCTGCGTGACACTGCAGTGCCACTCCTAGATGGGCCAGGTGTTTGTGTCGGCCACTAGGGTCGCTTATCTTACTCACACAGCTACCTCATTGCGCCTCTTTTTTTCTTTGCGTCATGTGCTGTTTGGGGAGTGTTTTTTGGAAGGGCCATCCTGCGTGACACTGCAGTGCCACTCCTAGATGGGCCAGGTGTTTGTGTCGGCCACTAGGGTCGCTTAGCTTACTCACACAGCTACCTCATTGCGCCTCTTTTTTTCTTTGCGTCATGTGCTGTTTGGGGAGTGTTTTTTGGAAGAGCCATCCTGCGTGACACTGCAGTGCCACTCCTAGATGGGCCAGGTGTTTGTGTCGGCCACTAGGGTCGCTTAGCTTAGTCATCCAGCGACCTCGGTGCAAATTTTAGGACTAAAAATAATATTGTGAGGTGTTAGGTGTTCAGAATAGACTGAAAATGAGTGGAAATTATGGTTTTTGAGGTTAATAATACTTTGGAATCAAAATGACCCCCAAATTCTATGATTTAAGCTGTTTTTTTGTGTTTTTTTAAAAAAACACCCGAATCCAAAACACACCCGAATCCGACAAAAAAAATTCGGTGAGGTTTTGCCAAAACGCGGTCGAACCCAAAACACGGCCGCGGAACCGAACCCAAAACCAAAACACAAAACCCGAAAAATTTCAAGTGCACATCTCTAGTTTATAGCCCCTAGCGTGGTTGTTTCAGTTAGAGGTCCCCTTGTTATTACCCTGTCTCAGTTCACGCCTTGTCTCTCTTTAAGACCTGAGGGGGCATCGGAGTTGGGCAGACCTAAACCGCCCTTCAAACGCGGCTGCCATGGGCCCAAGAAACCATAGTCGTTAAGGCGTGAATTGATAACACGGGTAAGACAACGGAGGTAGGGTGCTAGGGGCTATTTCCTTCCCATTTCCCAATCCCAGCATTCCGTCTTGGTGCTCAGGACTCACTACATAAGATCTCCCCTGTCCTGAGCATCAG
The DNA here is from genome assembly GCF_028390025.1 of Pseudophryne corroboree. Classification (NCBI taxonomy): domain Eukaryota; kingdom Metazoa; phylum Chordata; class Amphibia; order Anura; family Myobatrachidae; genus Pseudophryne; species Pseudophryne corroboree. Next base: position 478,265,192 of record NC_086450.1, read on the forward strand.
GATCGTAACAGATCCTAGATTTAAAGCCTAAGTTGTAGCTCTCTTTCTGGCAGACACAAGTCTGCAGATGTTCAAAGACCTGCTGGTGTGACAATTGTCAAGTCAAGCGGAACGTGACCCGCCAACAGCTCCTCCTTCATTTTCTACCACCACTGGAGCTGCAAGGAAAAGGATAAAATTTCCAAAACCACCCGCTGGCGGTGATGCAGGGCAGTCAGGAGCAAGTGCTGACATCTAGTCTGGACTGAAGGACCTGCCAACGATAACTGACATGTCGTCTACTGTCACTGCATATGATTCTGTCACCATTGAAAGAATGGTGGAGGATTATATGAGTGACAGCATCACTGTAGGCAATTTGGAGGCCCTTGCACAAACTGGCTTTATTTTACCTAAGTTACCCCCCCTCCAGTGTGTACTCTGAAAGAGTGTTTAGTGCAGCTGGTCACCTTGTCAGTGATCGGCATAGGAGGTTACTTCCAGAAAATGTGGAGAAGATGATGTTCATCAAAATGAATTATAAATTCCTCCGTGGAGACATTTTCCAGCAATTGCCTCCAGAAAGTACACAGGGACATGTGATGGTGGATTCCAGTGGGGATGAATTAATACTCTGTGAGGAGGGGGATGTATACAGTGAAAGGGGTGAGGAATTGGACAATGAGGATGAGGTGGACCAGTGCCGTAACTAGGCATTTTAGCGCTGTGTGCAAGAAAAGACAGTGGCGTCCCCCCTCATGTAAGATAGGGGCAGTGCGCGCCTACGACGCGCGAAAAAATTATAGGGGCGTGGCTTCACGGTGAAGGGGCGTGGCCACAAAATAATAGCAATTCATACTACGGTGCACAGTAGTCTACATTATTCAAATTATGCTGCAAAGTAGCGCCACTACACCAGGTAGAGCCCCTTTTATACATTACAGCAGACAGCGTCCCCCTTTTTACACATTACGGCAGCCAGTCCCCCTTTTTACACATTGCGGCAGCCAGGACCCCTTTTTACACATTGCGGCAGCCAGGCCCCCTCTTTACACATTGCGGCAGCCAGGTCCCCTTTTTACACATTGCGGCAGCCAGGACCCCATTTTACACATTGCTGCAGCCAGGCCCCCTTTTTACACATTGCGGCAGCCAGGACCCCTTTTTACACATTGCAGCAGCCAGGACCCCTTTTTACACATTGCGGCAGCCAGGCCCCCTCTTTACACATTGCGGCAGCCAGGCCCCCTTTTTACACATTGCGGCAGCCAGGACTCCATTTTACACATTGCGGCAGCCAGGACCCCTTTTTACACATTGCGGCAGCCAGGCCCCCTCTTTACACATTGCGGCAGCCAGGCCCCCTTTTTACACATTGCGGCAGCCAGGACCCCATTTTACACATTGCGGCAGCCAGGACCCCTTTTTACACATTGCGGCAGCCAGACCCCCTTTTTATACATTGCGGCAGCCAGGACCTCTCTTTACACATTGCGGCAGCCAGACCCCCTTTTTATACATTGCGGCAGCCAGGACCCCTCTTTACACATTGCGGCAGCCAGATCCCCTTTTTATACATTGTGGCAGCCAGGACCCCTTTTTACACATTGCGGCAGACGGTGTCCCCCTGAGAGAGAGAGAGAGAGAGAGAGAGAGAGAGAGAAAGAAAGAGAGAGAGGGATATACTTACCTTCTCCCCGCTGACAGGCTCCTCGTGCTGGCATCTCCCTCTCGGTGCAGGCAGTGAGATGAGAAGGAGGAGGAGGGAGGGGGAGCAGGGAGCCGCAGCAGCGCTATTTGATTGGTAGTAAGCGCCGCTGCAGCATCCCCCTCTCCTTCTGTATTGGCTGCCCGGCGCTGCTATTGATGCTGGGATGAAGGAACCGCATCCCAGCATCCATAGCAGCGCCGGGCAGCCAATACAGAAGGAGAGGGGGATGCTGCAGCGGCGCTTACTACCAATCAAATAGCGCTGCTGCGGCTCCCTGCTCCCCCTCCCTCCTCCTCCTTGAACCCGGCGCTGGTCTCCTCTCCCTCCAGCCGCGCACGGCGCACACAGAGGCGGCATGTAATGAGTCAATTTGACTCATTACATGCCGCTGGCCGTTGCGCCCTCAGAGCAACTGCGCTGTGTGCCAAGCCCCCTTGGCACACACGTAGTTACGGCGCTGAGGTGGACATCTTGCCTCTGTAGAGCCAGTTAGTAGATAAAGACAACCTTTCTGTCAAACTGACAGGTGGTAACACCCCCTTGCTCCTAGGCTCCACCCCCTTTAATATTAAATGATAGTGTTTTATATCGCTTTAATATAAAATTTTATATTAAATTTTATATAAATTTATAGTGTTCGATATTAAACCGTATTAAAAATTGTCACGTAACACCAGTCGCAGAGTGTCACGTAACACCAGTCGCAGAATGTCACGCAACGCAGCGCGTCAAATCAAGCGGATGAAAGATGCATATTACACAGTGTTAAAACCAGGTAGTTTTAGCGGCATTGATAAATATTATGGGTCGGTTAAAAATAAATTTAAAAGATCCGACGTAAGAAAGTGGTTACAAGAACAAGACGCCTACACGCTGCACAAGCCAGCAAGAAAAAACTATAAAAGGAACATGATTTGTGTATCGGGTATAAACCAACAGTGGCAATGCGATTTGGTCTCGCTGATAGATTTGTCAAAATACAACGATGGCGTTAAATACATATTAACAATCATCGATATATTCAGTAAGAGGGTGTGGGGTGAAAGTCTGACCGCTAAGAATGCAGCAACAGTCGCTAAAGCTTTTCAAAAAATATTTCAGCGCGGTGATGTGCCGATGAAGCTACAAACCGATAATGGTAAAGAGTTTCTAAACAGAAACCTAAAAAAGGTGTTAGAAAAATACGGTATAAATCATTTCACGCATGTGGCGCTATTTCACGGCAAAGAATACCTACAGATATATAGACGTTTTATAAGACTTCATACGCAGCTATAATAACACATACCATAGAACGATTAAGTGCGCTCCAAACGATGTGAATGACTCTAACGCATTGAGTGTCTTCAAAACGACCTACGGTGATTGCTTTAGAAGTAAGAAAGCCCCCGTTTGTTTAGGAATCGGTGACCACGTCCGTATTTCTAAATATAAGGACATATTTCAGAAAGGTTACGAACAGAGCTTTTCTGAGGAGATTTTTGTTGTACATAGTGTGAACACTAAAGGGCTTAAACCGCTTTATAAATTGGCAGATCTGTACGGTGAAGTTATAACAGGTAGTTTTTACCCCGAAGAGCTTCAAAGCATACCAAAACACTATAACAGAGTTTACAAAGTGGAAAAGATTTTAAAAAATAAGACGGTCAGAGGCCGTAAATACGCGTTAGTCAAGTGGCGCGGGTACCCCGCAAAATTTAACAGTTGGGTCGCAGCATCGGTGATAAAAGACATATAAAGATCATCAGTATCTAAACAAGACGAGCGATGGATGACAAGGCATTCTACATAACCTTACCCAGCAACGCATCGGCTGTTACCTTCCCACAAAATAAGATTTCTAACTATACGACAAAGTTGGCTAAACCGATAGACTTAAATGGCGAATGGGAAGTGGCACTTACTGAGATACAATACCCGCATACGTGGAATACATTGGATTTACAAGATTGTAGACTGCAATTATCATGGGATGGAACGGCGGACCAGCCGGTGGCGAGAGTCGCGAGTTTGTGCATTAAACCCGGTTTTTATGAAACAATCGAGGCGTTACTGAACGTAATCAACACTGAAATTGTACAACTGAAACTGGACGTTGGATTAAGACTAACGTATGATCCATTTGCACGCGTTGTAACATGCGATAGTAAACTGTTGTATCAAATCCACGCCGGTTCTAAGCTGACATGGATACTGGGTTTACAGCCTAAAACTAATATTTCTAAACCATGCGCCGACATCAAAGGCGGCCAATATACGATGTACGTGTACACAGACATTATCGAACACCAACGGGTCGGGGATAGTTATGTGCCGCTACTTCGCACTGTTGAAATGAAGGGTTATAACAATGAGGTTGTCACAATACGATACGAGAAACCCGATTACGTACCATTGTGCAAAACACATTTTGACACGATAGCCATAGAGATAAAGAACGACCAAAACGAGAACATGACATTTAAGTTTGGGAAAGCGATCGTGAAGCTACACTTCAGATGCCGCAAAACTGAATTTTATTAACTAAGCAGAATGGTCGCTGTTAAAAATTATGGCGATCCGGGCCTCTATGCGCAATATTATAAATCTCAAGCCGGTAATGGATTACCAGGTTTTCACGGCAGCGCATACATGTACGGCTGCAGTTTAGGCGGTATTTTTCGAAGTCTTTTCAGAAAAGCTGTTCCTCTTTTCCGGAGAGGTTTAGAGTTGGCTAAACCGCATATGAAGACAGCTGTTCATAATATAGCGAAAGATGTTATCGGGCAAGCCACAACGGCCGTGGTGAATAAGATACACGAGGCGAACCAAGCAAAGCAAGACGGTTCAGGACTAATATATACAAGAAAAGGCGTGTCTAAAAGAAAACGGAAGCGTATGATAACGCTTCCGCCTTGGGACATACCCTTTTTAAATAAAAAACAGAGACGACGCAACTCAAAGAAGAAGAGAAAGCCGAAGAGCGCCGTTGGTGATATTTTTGAAACATGTCTTTCATACACCACGAATCCGTTGAATGTGCAAAAACAGAGCTGGATCTTTTTGACGTGCCCCCGACACAAACTAGCATAGAGAAAAGTCTATACGTCGAAGTTCAACCTTTAGCGGCGTTATCCGACACAGCTCCGCTTGAATTTTATATAGCAGCCAGCGGTGAACACTACTACGATCTGAACAACACGCTGTTGTACGTGACATGCAAGATCGTACGAACCGATAACACGCCGATACCGCAAGGTGCGCGGGTCGCACTTATTAATTACCCAATAGCGACTTTATTCAACCAAATGGATGTAACTTTGGGCGACAGGCTCATATCACAATCCAACAATCTTTACGCATACCGCGCGTACATTGAGACTATATTGAATTACAGCTCGGATGCATTGTCAACAAAACACACAACAGGATTATTTTACAAAGATGCGGATGGTGAATTTAACAACACGGCGCTGGACGGGCCGAATACGGGTTTCAAAAAACGAGCAGGAGCAACAGCGCAGAGTCGCACTGTTGAACTGCTAGGCCCGCTTCACTGCGACCTTTTCCATCAACATAAACTAATTTTAAACGCCGTTGATCTGAAGATTAAACTAACCAGAAACAAAGACGCATTCTGCTTAATGTCGTCTGAGGCGGATGCCTTTAAAATACAGATCACAGCTGCATCCCTGTTCGTGAAAAGAGTTCAGGTCTCACCGGCCGTGCGGATTGGGCACGCGCAGGCCCTGTTAAACGGTAACGCGAAATACGCGATTGACCGCGTTGGGATGAAAATCTACAGCGTACCAACAGGCAGTAGAGTATTTAATCTAGAAAATTTATTTTTAGGACAAGTGCCGAAAACAGTTATAGCCGGCTTTGTGGATAACGAATCATTTTCAGGAATCCATAACCGGAACCCCCTTTGCTTTGAACATAAAAATGTAAGTTTTGCGTCCCTTTATCTGGATGGAACGCCGCACCCCGCCAAGCCATTTCAACCCGACTTTGAAAGCGGTAATGCTGTAAGAGAGTATATGTCACTCATACAGATCACAAATAAGCAGAAATCTGACAATGGTATACTGATTGACCGCGAAGAGTACCTCAGGGGCTACACGCTATTTGCTTTTGACCTTTCACCAGAACAGGAGTGTGGAGAACACCTTTCCCTGATAAGAACAGGCACTCTACGTGCCGAATTCCGCTTTGCAGAAGCGTTGGACCGGACAGTCAATGTGATAATATACGCTCTATTTGATAACATCATCGAGATTAATCAAAGGCGCGATGTGCTGTACGATTATGTATAAATGAAATAAACTAACACTACGCTGCTGAAAAAATGAACACATTACAGATAAACTGTATTCTGTACGCCGTGCAAAGCACGAGGCATATTTTTAAAGGAACGTATCCGTGCGATATGTTACCGGTCAGTAAACTGTCGCAATATCCCTGCGCGTTTGTAATCAATACGCATAGCAGCGGGCAGCCGGGTGAGCACTGGTCGGCCGCTTATTTTAACGAACAGCGTGAATGTTACTTTTTTGATTCTTACGGGTTAGCCCCTGACAGCCCCCTATTCCCAAAAGCAATAATACATTTTTTAAACTTGAATTCAAAAAGTGTTTATCACCAAAATAAGCAGTTGCAAAATTTTAACAGCACCGTTTGCGGTCAATATTGCATATACTTTATATTTTACATGTGTAAAAAATACAAATATGTGGATGTACTGGCCCGTTTTAGTGATGACACAAAACGTAATGATTGTTTTGTTTCAAATTTTGTAAGACGACTCCCAAGAAGCCATTGTCTGAGTCATTATGCATATAGATATATACAGAATTGTGTAACTTGTAACCAACGCTGTGCGTGAAGCGTTTTATGTACAACGCGTCATAACTATGGCACGTTGTACATAAAACGTTTCACGCACAACGTTGTGTGTGAAGCGTGTTATGCACAACGTTGTATTGTTTGTGTAACTTGTAATCAACATTCTGTTTGATACGTTTTATGTACAACGCATCATATCTATGATGTTTTTCTAATAAACAACGTTGTTTATTAAACTTTATATCGCGTGCTTGAAATTTCTTCCGTTTACAGCAATAGAAACAAAGAACAAAACGTTGTTTTATAAAGCATAAGCATATTTTATTGATATATATATATATATATATATATATATATATATATATAACACGGTAAAGAAGCATTTAAAACATTACGTAAAATATTATTGACATAACTTAAACATTGTGGCGCAAAATACCAACACAAAATACAGTGTATAAAAATATTATAAATTAGTTATATGTTATAGTTTCAGCCACTGTGAATCCTGAAATAGATTTACGGATCTTTTCCTAGGCAGTAAGTAACCGTGCGGTGTTGTTAAACCTGGGGGACTTAAAACATTTATTCGACCTTTGTTAAGGGTTTGTAACGACATGGGCGATGTCACAGCGCCATCAGAGTCGTCCTGCTTCTCAGCTTTTAAGCGTTCTAAACACATTCTATTTGCCGCATTGGCTATGACGGTTGAGGGAATATTCAATTCAGACATTGCCCGCATAAATTCAGGCCACCCGTTCGGTATATTACGGATCGACACACTGTTACTTTGCGTGATGCTTCTTATTAAATCTAACATGTTGGAACCAGGCACAGTGACGCCTTTGTACAGAAACTCCCCTTTACTGTTCCAGTCTGTGATGTGTTTAGAGTGTGTCATTTTACTCAATAGTATTTCACAGTTTTTCTTATACCGGTCATTAACACCGCTCAAAAGCTCATGATAAACAGCATCGGGTGCAATAGGCTCTGTCGTATTATTTGATTCATCGACAGATTTTGCAACGGGTGATAAAAGAGCTAAAGTTGACATTTCACTATCAGCCTGTTTACTCAACACCAGGTATCTCTGCAACAACATTGCATATCGCTTTGCTTTTTCATATTCTGATAAATCATTATTCTGTAGTATTTTCACGATCTCTACATCTAGACCATGCGTTGCTGTTTTACGTATGTCGTCGCTGTTCGGTTTATTATGTAAACGGTCTATCTGATTCTGAGGTACCAGATACATTTTCTCAGCGTACTCCATCAGCGATTAGACAATAGTCCTGTAATTAGCGGTATAGCAAAACCAAGCAGCGAACCGATAAAACCACCCGACTGTTTAACCAACCTCTTCTTTTTTCCAATGGCACATTTCTTATTACAAAGTGATTTTATAAGCGCTCGCTTCTTTTTAAGGTAGTTCAACTGTCGTTGAGACAGCGGTATTTTACCTTTAAGCGTGTTGAGCGCTATCTCACAAATAGCCGTGACTAAATCGTTTGAAGCGTTGGATAAAATAGCATTTCTTTGGATTGGTGTTGCTTTAATTAACGTTTTTAAAAGCACCCAATTACGTCTTATCCGCCCCGACATGTTCACCGTTGTTAGAATGACAACAAATGACTAAAGGTTGTACGGTTATAGCTTTATAGAACCACGCTTCTTAATGACAAAAGCGACAGGCGTGTCTGGTGGGAATAAGCCGCTTCGTAAACGATAATCGTCAAGAGCGTTGTTTCTTAAATCAACCAGTAAATAACCATAAGGGGCAGCCGTCGCGGATTCATAGGATTCGAGAAAAAAACGATGTTTCGATGGGTACATTTGTCTAGCCAGAATGCCCACCTGCATTTTATCCCTGGGGTTTTTGAACAGGACCATATATTTTGTGTTTAAATGTATAGTTCTGCTCTTTTTACCTTGATAAAATATGTTTTGGACAAGGTACAGGATACTGAGATTACGATGGTGTACATACTTTGTGAAAGCTTTCTCAACCTCAGAATTATTACTTGCCGCGTCCATCAAATCATCAATCACTGTTAAATTAATCTTATCAGGGGGAAAAAGTTGATCATCGCTAAAAGACTCTGGTAAGCCCTCTATAAAACGCGTACAGGGGTAATCACACAGAAGTTGGTCGTATATAGGTTGCCAACAGGTGTAAAACCAAACAATATTATCAGGTACATGAGTCATATGTGTTGCAGCGTGTTGCAACAGCGTTTTCACAAAATAACTTTTACCCGAATTGGACGGACCCGCTAAAATACATGAGAAAGGGTGCTGAAATCTGGTGTCTATCTTAATAGCCGAACGGCAGTGTTGTGAAGTTGTCCGTAAGAGACCGTTTAGTATAAACACACCTTTGCGTCTTCTGCAAAGTACGCGTCTCTATCTGCCAGCACTTTTTCACACGTACTATACCGGGTTGACGGATCACAACCTTTTTCTGGTCATCGCCTTCGGGATTTAAAGGATAATCTAAGACCAGTTCTTTCAGACTGTCAAAGTTAACGTGCTGCGCATTATCAACATTGAGCGTTATACCTTTAACTTTTAAACAGGTCTTTCCGTTGTTTAGTCGATAGCCGTATGACTTGGGACCGGCTGTGACAAATTCTGTTATATGGGTGCCTGTGGGTAGTTCGCTGGTCAACTCGCCTAAATAATCACCCAATGGCGGGCACCAGTCACCGGGTCTACTGACAAAAATTACAGAATCTGTGTCGTGATAAAGACATCTATCTTGTAATCTATACAGTAGTTTGTACAGTTCAACACGTGCATAAGCCGTTGTAAAGATGGCTATAGTTACATTTGAAATTGCGCCCCTGGTGTAATGATCTTTGGCATACTTCCAATTTACCATAACTGTATCATCGTCAACAAAGTCCAAAGCGGACACATCATAGTACGGTAAGAACGCGTATTCAAAAAGTTTGTCGGGATCGGTCACTAGACACGTATTGGGCATGTTGCTACGTTGACCAAATTTACCCCATAAGGAATTTAAAAACAATTTTGAAATTTGTCTTTTAGCGGGATTGATTTCTATGTGATCGGGTCGTAAAGACACGCCTTCATTTTTTTGATAGGCATCTATATACTCTTGGCGTTTCTCGGCGTCTGTACACCATTCGGGATAACCAGAGGCCTCTTGTTTATCCCTGAGGTGCGTTTTAATGTAGCCTGAAAACAATTTGTCAAAGCTCTCATCAAAATGCCACACCTCATAGATTTTACACACCATGTACCCCATTTCTACAGCCAAGTTTAGTTCCACGGTACACCATGTACCGATGAGTGCACGTTTTTCTGAATCATGAACGCACGGCTCAGACTGGCCAGACTCAGCGCATGTGCGACATAATGGAAACATTAACTTGCCACCCATTTTAACCGGCAGAACCGGAAAGAATAGGCCACGAGGCGGGTAAACTTTAACCCTGGCAAAACCGAAATACTTTGTGACATCAGCAAAGTCCTTATAAATAATGCGTGGGTGCTGTATAGGATACGTTTTGGTTTTGTTAACATATGGGTACAGGCTGGTGAGATCAAAATAGAGAATTTTTTCATCACAGCCTGTTTTGTGATACAGCTTTATGGCGTTTGTGCGCCCGCCATAAAGAGCATCACGCGGCTCCAAGGGTTCGGGTAATTCTTTACCCTTCAGAAAAGCCTGTAGATCCGCATCAGAATCTAGCAAAGACTTCCATTCACAACCCCAGATTTCACGTATCTGAAATCCACAACGTTTAAGGTAGTGCAACTTTACCTGCGTCTTGTGGTGTAATTGACCGTAGGTCGTTTTAGTCAGTTTGTTTTTATCATCGGCGTTGTAACAAGCACCACAGCCGTGATAAAAACAACCTTGGAATTCAAATGCAGTGGGTGTTCCGTTAATCACGGCGTAACCATCCAGGCTGTATTTACCAACTTTCTTCTCGCCCCCTTGTAAAGCGTGTCTTATACTCACACCTTCTTTGTGCTCTATGTACATTAACCACTGTATGGCTGGCGTTGAGTAACGCTTCTGAGTCTTGTGATAGTTATCACCCGGTACAAGGGCCAGTGTCTTTTCCTGTAAAAATTTACAACGGTACATGGCCATGCATACGGAAGCCAACGTGACTAATTGAAAAGCTTCGATGTGACGTTTAACCACAACCTTTTTTTTTTTCTTTGTTATTAGAAATTCCTGTTCTGTCATGGCTATAACAGCCGATCTGAAAGCATCACAAGCTTTTTGTAATATTTTCACATCTTCTTTACAATATCGTACGAGCTCTATTTGAAAGTTAAACGGTTTGTGTACATGCTGTTTATACCAGGCTGTAAACTCAGATAATTCATCAGGCATCATGTATTGTGGACCAAAATACTCTATTGACGGCATAGCGCCTATGTAATTTTGGTTATCAGCTGTGTTAAAAAAATGTGGGAAATAACCTTTGGTACCGTCAAACCCCATCGCCTTTGGTAACTTGCTAAGCCGCATGGGTAAAAAATTTAAAGAGTCGATAAATCTTATCTTCAAATCTTTTACCGTGATGCACATTATGTTGCCGCCTCTAGATAATAATTCCATCTTTAATTTCTCCTTAATCAGCTGGCGCAGCACAAAATACGCATCATAGCGACCTGCATTATGGGCTATGAATGTGTAATGCTCAAATTTTGGTTTCATGAACGTCTTTACAAAGTCTTCGATACACGCAACACCCTTAAACTCCCAGTCTTTCTCCCCCGTTAATGTTAAAGCATAACAGTAGTTTGGTATGTGCACACCCGTCTCCTGCATACACTCAAAATCATAAAAGATGTATTTCTTTGTGGGGTCTTCCGGCCTGATGGTTTGTATATAGCACAAATGGTTCGAAAACCCATCAACGAACACCTTACAAATGGGGCACTTTAGGCCTCGGCAGTTATGATCTATTCGCCTGTAGAGACAACACTTGTCACAATATACATGTTCAAGACAGGATATTTTGTGATCAAGAGCTAAAGCTTTGTGTAGCTCTAAACACTCGTTTGATCGACAAAATACCCTACTCACCGAACACCTTAACGCAGTCACACCGTCGTCAATACAATCCGGCCTGTGACAAGCCTTACAAAAGAAAAGACAATCATGATTATTTCTATGATGGTAAGCGCTATGACAACGAATGCAATAATACCGGGCACCAAGAAACGCTTTGATATCGAGTATCCCATAAAAGTGACAATCGTGATATAGCACAAACAGCGTGTCTTTGTAACAGCTGTCCGTACAGTAGTATTTCCAATCCCCTTGACTGTAATAGAGGAGATTGATCGAAACATTTAAATAATTTTAAAAAATTGCAACATCGCTAAAGCTGACCGCTTTATCAAGCGGCAGATTCAAAGCTTTATGTAGTTGGATCGCTCTCTCCTGTATTACATGATCATTGGCATTGTTACCTTTATCCAGAAGTTTACAGACGCTAGCGGCAAAACACAGGTTATTACCTATGCGTCTGAAGTCATAGAGATATCTCTTTCTTTTATTTATTATTAAACTTTGGGGCAAGCGGTGTAAACTTCTACCAGTCAAACCAGATCCTGACCTGTTCATAAAAATACTGATCACAAATCTTAAGCCTGTGGATAATAAGAATTCAGCGTTACTTTGAAGCGTGTTTGTAATCTGGTTCAAAAAACTGGCAGCGTCTAATGTTTCTTGCGGCTTACGATGCGAATAGATGACGTTGTGTAACCCACCCCCCTCCAATCTAAGCTGAACGCGGTCGGCAGGATCCACGCCCGCAAGGACACCATCGAGCATGGCCTGTATAGCAGTATGAATGGCTCGAACCCCCTCTACAAATGATGTAACCCTGTCCAAATTAACAAACCGATAGTGATTGTGGTACTCAACGGCTCTGAAATACGGTCGTTGTCGTTCATAACAGTTAATTGCCTCCAAGTATACATGTTGCCGACCTTCGTCATTACCGGGTGACTCAACACTGCCTGCATCATCATATATGGGGCTTGCAATGTGCTCAATATTGTCAGTCTGTGATTCGTCATTCGGTAATGCTTGGGGTGGCGATTGATCTAAATCTACATACATTGCACTCTGCTTCCCGCCTACCACATGTACCCTGTGCCGCTTGCGCTTTCTAAATCTGGTTAATGTTGTTACAGCCTGTTTCACCTTTGCACGTCGGAATAACTGTGAGATCTTGTATGTTAAAGAAGGTTTAATTCGTGTTTTTTTTTTACAGGCATTTAAATTTAAAACACGTTTCAAACCATTGCCTAACATGCCTAGTCACGGCTCAGTTTCATTTATTTCTGCAAAATGATGTATGTTGGCTTTAATAAATTCAGTTGTCTTAACTGACCGATCTATGTATTTTGACATGACATTCATATACGTCTCAACAACTTCTTTAACAATGTCTTGTTTACATTTACTACCGTGGCTCACACCTTTAATGTGTTTTAACAAATATCCGGCTTTTACTCCCATGTTCTCAACATCTTCCCGTATCTTACCCAACAACGCGTAAAATTGTATTTCAGCGTCTTGGCCTAATTGTTCTGAATTTTGACATTCATCAACTATGTCGGGCGCTATCCCTCGCGCCGGTGCACAAGCATCAGCCGATGCGTGTACCATGGCTGTCGCTGTAAAAATATTGGGCATTGATGTTACACAATCAACCGTTGTAGTATTACCAGGTATTCCTGCAACGGCTGATAATACTTCATCAGAACTATTCTGCGGATCTTGTGTCGTTGACTCTACACAGTTTGTAATAAGCTCTTGCCCATTTATGTCATCAATATCTGATATCACAGGTTTATCAGCTATGTGTCTTGTTTCTGTTTCAGAGCAATCCTGTGTATCGGGAATAGTGATGACATCGGATTGCGACAATTGCTTAACATTACTTCTTGAGTCAACATTTGATAACAAACCAATGCCTGCTATGTGCCTTGTTTCTGTTTCAGAACAAACCTGTGTATCTGGAATTGTGATTACAGCTGATTGCGGCAATTGCTTAACATTACTTCTTGAGAGACGCGATGCCCTCTTAACCTTTACAGTCTTTGTATTACCAGCGACATCCCGGTCTGCAGTGTTAAACGCTGTGTGTTTTGATGTTACAGCAACATTGTTACTTACGCTTGATACAGTTTGTAACGCGATTGTGGCCGGAGAGACTAGCCAGCCACACATGTAATGGCGTCTGCGGCACTGAAGGGGTTAACCCTCGTGCCCGGCGCCATGTTACGGACTGTTTGAAAGTTTGTTGAATGATGTGTTTTAACATGTCATACGTAGTGCTCTGTGCACCATTGCAGGAAGGCATGTTTAACTGTATCTATTTTATATTCAAGACAGGCTCTGTGTATATTTAAAGGGAAACACGTGTTTAAATGAAATGTATTTAAAGGAAAAAATGCATTACTATAGATGTCTGAATAAGCAACTCTTATCCTCTGGAAATAGGAAGTGGCATGCTAATGGTCCTGTCCTAGCAGCGAGATGTGAAGGACAATACCTTTTGATGTGTAAGTTCCTTAGAGAGAGATGCTAATCACTGGGTCTATGGGCTTGGAATCTGTTTCATGTAGGGGATACGATCCGTGAATGGCAGATAAAGGAAGGAAGACCGTTTGTTTGTATTGTAGCTATTCCTGTTGTAATCTTAAACACTGGGATTGCCTGCAGATGGGAATGACCAGACACATTTGTATTTTGAAGATATGTGATAAATTTATCAATAGTGAATGTTAATCTGATACCAAACGTTGTCTGGGTGACAGGAAGGAGGATATTGTTTTATTGCACTTATATCCTTGTAAAATGTAATTTATTGGTATTTTGTAAAATAACCTGATTGGTTGGAGAAGACAGGGAGGGCTTACCCCCCTGTGATACTGTGTGGAAAACTGACATAAAAAGGAGACCTGCGTGCCTCCAGAGTTGTAATTGTAACATCTTCTTCTGCTGAAAACATCTTAATTGTATGCTGTTGCCCCTAGCAATAGGAGGAGCCTTTTTAAAGGTTATTTGAGCAATAAACACCTTTGCCTCAAGAAGACTGCTTCATCTTGTGACCTACAGGGTTAGGCCACACCTAGCCCCGTTCTCCAGCTGTCCAGGGAAGCACCTGACGTCTCCAAGCTCCGCCTTCCGCCAGCTACCGGTAGAGGCCTAGCAAGTGGCTAGAGGGGATTCGTCAACACCACACAGGTGTGGTAAGGCAGTGCGTCGGCACATACAGAGCAGAACCGTGGTTCCAAACGCCACGGCAGGTTAGGAGTTTGGTGGTGGCAGCGAGAACCCGCCCACAACGCAGTGGGTGGAGTCAGTAACAGGCGGTTACTGACGGTAAGCGGGAATCCCCTATGTGGTCAGGCCTCGTGCGGCTTGACCTTCCATTCTGTGCGCAGTCGACGGGACGCGGCAAGCGGCGAGTGCTTCCGTACGGTACCGTCCTGTCACAGAAATTGGTGGCATAGTGGTGGGATATTCCCAGGCGGCTTTTCATCACCTGATTGGAGAAGCCGAGTTACTCAGGAGAGGAGTAACTGCAGCGCAGGAGAACGCACAAGATGGCGGAATTCAGCGGAATGTCCAAGGAGGATCTGGAGATCGTATGCCAGGGGAAGGGTGTGGATATCCCTTCCAACGCGTCCAGAAGCGTCATGAAGGCGGCGCTCAGGAGCGTGGAGGAGTCTCATCGGGCGGAGGTGGAAAGCACTGACGGCGTCAGCATCGCAGAGGACGGCCCAACAGTGGAACTTCGTAAGGAACCGGTGATAACCACAAGCCCCGCCTACTCTCACAGCAGCAATGTTTCCCAGCAATCCCTAGCAGTGCCAGGATCCCAACGTCCCAGGGGGAGCAACCCGGATACCCTAGCAGATCGGCTAGCGGAATTGGGGGAAAGGGCAACGGAGCAAGAACGCATGCTTGTCATTCGGATGTGGCATGCGGAGCGGGCACCACAGGCCGTGGTACCCCGGGTGCCGTTGTCAGCTGTTGTACACAGATCAGGACGTATTCAGTTTGCCAAGTTTGCAGACAGTGATGGGGACATTGATGGACATTTGCAAGTCTTTGAAAGGACTTGTAAACTACACGATCTACCCAAGTCAGAGTGGGTGAGACACCTTGTGCCCAATTTGCATGGAGAGGCCTTGGAGGCCTATCGAGGAGTGGCGACGGAGGACTGTGGGAACTACGACGAAGTCGCGAAGGCCCTCCTCCAGCGATTCTTCATCACTCCAGAGTCTTACAGGAAGAAGTTCAGAGACTTGCCCAAGAATCCTAGCAGCACCCACGAGCAGTTCGCCACCCAGCTGCGGCAGTACGTGGTGAAGTGGGTGAAGGATTCGGAAGCCACTACATGGGACGCACTGATCGACCTGATCTGCAGGGAGCAGTTCTACCGCAGGTGCGCCCAAGAAGTGAAGGAGTGGGTGCTAGATCGGGAGCCACCAAGCTTAAAAATGGCTGCCCAATTAGCCGACAAATATGTGGCAATTCGGCCACGGGGCCAGAAGCGCCCCTCCAGCAGCCAGCTCCAACAGACTGTACCACCAAGGGGACCCCCCTCTTCAGCTCATCACCCCCAAAGACAAGCATCGTCCAACCCGGGTGCTCTTGGCCAGCAACCTCACCGCAGCGTCCCTGCAACTGATCAGAGATCATCGGTGCCACGACTGGAGAAGAAGTGCTACGGCTGTGGGAAAATCGGACATCTGAGGATGAACTGTCCTGCATCCCAAGCACCCCAGACTCGTGCCCCAAATCCGAGTGCTGGAGCCCGGATCGCTTATTTGACGAGAGAAGATGAGCCTACAGAGACTGTTCCCCCTCCAGTCAGTCCGATGGAGTGTGGCGAGAGACAGGTGCACTCTGCGGAGAGAGTCACCTGCATGGCCAAACAGCCCCTACACAACATGTGGAGGCACCTGCAGCCAGTCCACGTGGGACCCCTGCAGGGAGAAGGCCTAAGAGACTCTGGGGCCTCAATCACTGTGGTGAGCCCCCACCTTATAGATCCTGCTGCCGTATTGCAGGGTCGCACTGCCACGATCACCCTGGCAGAAGGAACAGAAAAAGCGGTTCCCATGGCAAGAGTCTACCTGGACTGGGGAGCTGGACCAGAGTTGCGAGAAGTTGCCGTCATGGATGGTCTCCCAACTGATGTGGTCCTAGGAAATGATCTGGGTGGTGGGATCGTCACTATGTTTGTTGGCGTCATTCCCCGGAGTCAAGTTCCAAACCCACCGTTGACATCAGCTACTCCAGCACCGCCCAGCCCAGAGGAAAAGACTACAGCTGCTAGACAACTGCCAGCACAGCCAACCACAGCATCAACCTGCCCAGAGGAAAAGATTACAGCGGCTAGATCAGTACATCGACCCCGCATGCCTTTTGCCTCTGGTATGCCTACGTCCCCTAGCAACGCAGAGGATGTCGGTTCCAGCTCGTGTGATCCTGTGGGGGTGCCCAATGATGCTCCTGACCCAAGTGGTTTGCCAACTCCGGCGGTGAGTATGAGAAACCACACTGACTTTTCCATGACTGACCCCTACCAGACTGACCCTAGTAATCCCCACCTAGATCCCCCTGTAGAGTCTCCCAATTTAGGAGAGATTGAGGGCCACAGGCAGGAGTTTAGGGAGACTCAACTCTCTGACCCATCCCTGAAAGGCATGAGGCGCCACTCTGGCAGCGGCCTTGACAGGGTTGGGGCAGGAAGTTTGACCTGGCGGGAAGGGTTAAGGTACAGGGTAGCCAGGAAAGTGGGAGGGGATAGACCAGATAGGGAATGTGTCCAACTGGTTCCCCCAGGGAACTTTCCTGCGCAACCGGTGTCGGTTGCCAGCGAAACCCCTTTGGACAGTAACCCGGAGACAGACCGTACCCTGAAGTGCCTGACACAGAGCTTACCCTGGTCTGGAATGTCGGATGACGCCCAGACCAACTGTAAGGCTGGGGCCATGCGTTGGCAGCCAGGGCACTCCAGCGGTTGTGTTGTCTCTGGGCCTCTGCCCATAGGAGAACCCTTGCAGCAAGTTGCTGTGGACATAGCAGGTCCCTTGCCTGTGCACAGTAGATCGGGGAAGACACGCAGCCTCCCTGTAGTGGATGCCACACAGGATCCAGAGGCTGGTGGTCTGGCCGCCATCACTGTGGCACAGGTAGCGGACGAGGAGGGAAGAGTAGGCCTAGGTGACAGGGTAGGTTTCCCGAGTCATAGGTCGACAGAAGAGGATTGGAGGGCAGGTCTGACAGTTAGGGCAGACAGTTGCCAGATAGGTATGACGGAGGTGCAGTGCCTGGGGCACCATGTGGGAGGAGACAGGGGTAGGCCCAACCCAGAGGGGGTGGAGGCAACCAGAGGCTGTCCCCGACCCACATCACCCAGACCGGTACTGACCTTAGAACCTGTAAGGCCCTACGGACATGTTGTCATTGACTTTAGTCCTGTAGTGAACCCCTTGACAGAGATGGCTAGGAAGGGCATTCCCAAGTCAGTGGACTTTGCACCCGCTTGCGAGTTGGCATTCCAGTCATTAAAGGAGGCTCGGGTACCCGCTCCAGTGCTGATGGCGCACATTCTTGACCTGGACTGTGTGTTACGAACTATTGCGCCACTGCACGGACTGGGAGCAGTACCGAGCCAGAAAGAGCCATATGGGCAGGAGCACCCTGTGGCCTGGTTGAGCAGTATACTGCTATTGTGGGAGGTGGGGTATGCCACAATTGGGGCACCGTGGGTGGCACTTGTTTGTAACCGGCCCCCCACCGTGGTGACTTACCACCTACCTGTTAGGTGGCTGCAACCTACCTTGGGGAAATTTGACAGACTTTTGTGGTGGAGCCTTGAACTTGGACTTCAGGTGGACTATTTGAACATTGTGCACCCACGAAGAGAGGCCCACTACACTATGGATGAACTGTCTAGGCCAGAGCCTACACATCCCAGGTAGCGTCCCCTTCACCCCAACGGACTGCGGGACCAGGACCCAAATCGTTGGGACATGGGTCCCTGGTTGACCCGCTTGAATGGGGGGGGAGGAATTTGGCCGGAGAGACTAGCCAGCCACACATGTAATGGCGTCTGCGGCACTGAAGGGGTTAACCCTCGTGCCCGGCGCCATGTTACGGACTGTTTGAAAGTTTGTTGAATGATGTGTTTTAACATGTCATACGTAGTGCTCTGTGCACCATTGCAGGAAGGCATGTTTAACTGTGTCTATTTTATATTCAAGACAGGCTCTGTGTATATTTAAAGGGAAACACGTGTTTAAATGAAATGTATTTAAAGGAAAAAATGCAGTTACTATAGATGTCTGAATAAGCAACTCTTATCCTCTGGAAATAGGAAGTGGCATGCTAATGGTCCTGTCCTAGCAGCGAGGTGTGAAGGACAATACCTTTTGATGTGTAAGTTCCTTAGAGAGAGATGCTAATCACTGGGTCTATGGGCTTGGAATCTGTTTCATGTAGGGGATACGATCCGTGAATGGCAGATAAAGGAAGGAAGACCGTTTGTTTGTATTGTAGCTATTCCTGTTGTAATCTTAAACACTGGGATTGCCTGCAGATGGGAATGACCAGACACATTTGTATTTTGAAGATATGTGATAAATTTATCAATAGTGAATGTTAATCTGATACCAAACGTCTGGGTGACAGGAAGGAGGATATTGTTTTATTGCACTTATATCCTTGTAAAATGTAATTTATTGGTATTTTGTAAAATAACCTGATTGGTTGGAGAAGACAGGGAGGGCTTACCCCCCTGTGATACTGTGTGGAAAACTGACATAAAAAGGAGACCTGCGTGCCTCCAGAGTTGTAATTGTAACATCTTCTTCTGCTGAAAACATCTTGATTGTATGCTGTTGCCCCTAGCAATAGGGAGGAGCCTTTTTAAAGGTTATTTGAGCAATAAACACCTTTGCCTCAAGAAGACTGCTTCATCTTGTGACCTACAGGGTTAGGCCTCACCTAGCCCCGTTCTCCGGCTGTCCAGGGAAGCACCTGACGTCTCCAAGCTCCGCCTTCCGCCAGCTACCGGTAGAGGCCTAGCAAGTGGCTAGAGGGGATTCGTCAACACCACACAGGTGTGGTAAGGCAGTGCGTCGGCACATACAGAGCAGAACCGTGGTTCCAAACGCCACGGCAGGTTAGGAGTTTGGTGGTGGCAGCGAGAACCCGCCCACAACGCAGTGGGTGGAGTCAGTAACAGGCGGTTACTGACGGTAAGCGGGAATCCCCTATGTGGTCATGCCTCGTGCGGCTTGACCTTCCATTCTGTGCGCAGTCGACGGGACGCGGCAAGCGGCGAGTGCTTCCGTACGGTACCGTCCTGTCACAGCGATCCTTCTCCGTTGCGGCTTATCATTTTCGGGATAGGACAATTTTCTTTTAAGATCTGTAAATGCTGAATTATGACTTCTCTCATTCGTTCTTGGTCGAGCCGGCCTTCGTTTGTTCGGGTTGATACAACCGTTATGCACCACCATAACCGATGACCTAGCAACATCCTTTAGGCTGTTATGTACAATCGACGGCGTTACGAATTGATGGTTCTCCGTTTCAGCGGCGGTTGTGCGTTTTGATATTTTCCCGCTTGTACTAGGCCTGTGTATTTGCGCGACTGTATCACGGCCTGTTTGGTATCGTAGGATCATATCGCCTTGCTACAGCATCATCTGTAATACATATATTATAAAATAAATATAAACGCAGATGCACGTAAATCAGCATTTAAATCACGACATAACAATATAACATATAACAGTGTTTGATTACACACCTGCTGTTGCGAATTGGTGGTTCTCCGTTTCAGAGGCGGTTGTGCGTTTTGATGTTTTCCCGCTTGTACTAGGCCTGTGTATTTGCGCGACGGTATCACGGCCTGTTGGTATCGTAGGATCATATCGCCTTGCTACAGCATCATCTGTAATACATATATTATAAAATAAATATAAACGCCGATGCACGTAAATCAGCATTTAAATCACAGCATAACAATATACCATATAACAGTGCTTGATTACACACCTGCTTTATATTCGAATGTTTTAGCCCGACCCCCTGTCGCGTGGGGGAAAAACGGTCGCTCATCAACAACATTGCTGGTCTGTATAGCTGCGTTGTGACAATATTCAGGTTTGTTCAATATGTCCCGTAGAATACCGTCAGCCGTCGCATCATCCATTTTTGTGGAATCTTTAGCCGGTGAAAAAATGAAAAAATAAATATTACATACGATATAAAATTAGAATAACATGAAAAAGAGATGTATTATTGAGAATATAAAGTGTGTACAGTTGACAACAAATCAGCACAACTGTACAAGGTTTATTTTTAATTCTTTACCCGTGGAAAAATAAGTAAATAAATAAAATTAGAATAACATGAAAAAGAGATGTATTATTGAGAATATAAAGTGTGTACAGTTGACAACAAATCAGCACAACTGTACAAGGTTTATTTTTAATTCTTTACCCGTGGAAAAATAAGTAAATAAATAAATAAATAAAAAATAAATAAAAATATCATGTTACTCACAGGCTGGAGCCAATTCCAAAATATTAGTAAAATCGGGTATAACTCTGAAGTCTAAACCAAAGGGGCTATCTCCAACCGAATCTAAATTCTCTGTATTTGTGATCACTGTCATTAAATTGGGGGGAAATAAAAATGAGAAAATAATAATTATTTAATTACTTATCAATGTATCCAGACTGTTGTACGTTCATACTATTTAAACTTTTAAAAATAAGTAAAAATGAACAAATTGTAGACCTTGACTATAATTTCATACTATTTAAACTTTAAATATAAATAAAAACGTGTCAATGGTATTTATAGACATAGCTTACCATGGGTCGTTTGATAACTTGGCAAATCATCATCGGATTCAGATGTACACATGAAATTGTTCTGCATTGTCTGTCTCTGAACCAATAATGAAAATGAGATACGATTAATATCTGTCAAACGATTTACATGAAATAGTGTCGGTGCATTCCCAAAATGAACCACTAGATGGCGCTATTACCACATATTTAAACACAATGGTACTTACTAACAATACTAAGCGGCTCCCAATGGTGCTTACTAAATACCAATTGTAGATTAAAGTGCAAAAATGGAATATGAAATGTTAGGAAGCGCTTCCTAACATTTTATACAACTTGTTTGCACTTTACTCACATTAATTCACAGCTATATTTGTAAAATAAAAAATATGCAATTTGTATAAACATGAGATTAGTCAAACGATTTACATGAAATACTGTGTCGGTGCATTCCCAAAATGAACCACTAGATGGCACTATTACCACATAATTAAATAACCTTCAGGCAGTCACATTAATTAAAAACCAAAAGAAATGCCTGGTGCTCGACACATATTTAAACAACCTTCAGGCAGTCATATTAATTAAAAACCAAAATAAATGACTGTTGCTCGTGTGATCAACTAGCCTGCGCGTTTTATCATACACAAAATTAATTAATTTAATCAATACTAACCGGCTCCCAATGGTACTTACTAACAATACTAAGCGGCTCCCAATGGTACTTACTAAATACCAATTGTAGATTAAAGTGCAAAAATGGAATATGAAATGTTAGGAAGCGCTTCCTAACATTTTATACAACTTGTTTGCACTTTACTCACATTAATTCACAGCTATATTTGTAAAATAAAAATGTCGGTGCATTCCCAAAATGAACCACTAGATGTCGTTATTACCACATATTTAAACATTATACTTATTTCACAGCCATATACAATTATACTTATTTCACAGCCATATTTGTAAAATAAAAAAATAAAAATAAAAATATAACATGCTAGATCCATAATGATAATAATAATAATAATAAATAATAATAATAATAACACTTACCATAATGTCTTCACGTGTGTATAGTGATGCGAGTTCGTTTGAAATTCCTTCTTAGTGCTCTGTCCCACTTCAGTGCTGTGTCCTATTCTTATAGCCATGGCTGTGAGCCATATGGCCCCCACCAACCTGTGGTATGCCGTCCCACATTTCCAAGATGCTGGGGCGGGGTTTTTAAACATATAATCTTTGGTTTATACATTAGTAAATGTAATCATGCTTTTCAGTTACAATAAAGATATAATCTGTTAGCGGTACCTTACATGTCATACTCAGCGCTTCAAAAACATACCAAATACTTATATATACATATATATATATATATACAGAAAAAACAATTCCTGAGTGCTCTAAAGTTCTTGTATAGATTGAATGGCTGTCCTTCCAAATTTAGAATAAAATTATTAATAACAAAAATAATTCATAAAAACCCCATAAAATTATTTAATAACAAAATTAATTCATAAAAAGAATTATACAGAAGTACTTATGAACTAATGTACATGAAAACAAATTATTTTATGATTCCATAAATACCCACTGGCTTACTGATTTGTAGCTAAAATTACTTTCAGGCTGTGTGTATAATGTGTACATGTAACATAAATGCAATAACAAAATCATAAAAAGCCCAGAAAATTATTTAATAACAAAATTAATTCATAAAAGCATTATACAGAAGTTCTTATGAACTAATGTACATGAATATAAATTATTTTATGATTCCATAAATATCCATGTGTGTATAATGTGTACATGTAACATAAATGCATTCTGTGCATAGATTTAGGACTCATCACCATGATATCTCATTATGATATCTAATTAATCCAAAATACGGAAAAATCCGATTTGAGTCAACACATAAACCTGTAGGTGGCGCTAATGTTCTTCTACAGAGATAACAAGCTGCTTTAATAAACAGGTGTCATCATTACAAGCTTTGTATTCTGTAGTACTAAGACTTTTGAATTTGTTTTGTCATGGTAGTCCGTAGATCTGTGGATTTTTAAAATGTGCTGTCATCATTTATCACTCATAGCCATTAAAATCAATATGTTTTTAAATTAGTGCCATGTGTGATGCTTCCGTACATCTAAGAAAATGGACATGGTCAGATTGTAGGCCGTAGATCTGTGGATTTTTAAAATGTGCTGTCATCATTTATCACTCATGGCCATTAAAATCAATATGTTTTTAAATTAGTGCCATGTGTGATGCTTCCGTACATCTAAGAAAATGGACATGGTCATTAGTCATTATGCCTTTTAAAACTGCACCATGTGTACCAAGCGTGATGTTTAAATTGTTGGAATGTGTGAACTATAACAAAGTAATGCTTGAAAGTGTACAGACTAGTCAAAATAGTGATTTTTTTCATCACAAGCTGTTTTGTGATCTTTATTGCGCATTCTGCGCCTGGTGTTGCGTGACACTCTGCGACTGGTGTTACGTGACACTCTGCGACTGGTGTTACGCGACAATTTTTAATACGGTTTAATATCGAACACTATAAATTTATATAAAATGTAATATAAAATTTTATATTAAAGCGATATAAAAAACACTATCATTTAATATTAAAGGGGGTGGAGCCTAGGAGCAAGGGGGTGTTACCACCTGTCAGTTTGACAGAAAGGTTGTCTTTATCTACTCCAGTTTGTGCAAGGATAGATTGATTGATTCTTTTTTGGTGGGGGCCCAAACCAACTAGTCATTTCAGCCACAGTCGTGTGGCAGACCCTGTGGCTGAAATGATTGGTTTGTTAAAGTGTGCATGTCCTGTTTATACAACATAAGGGTGGGTGTGAGGACAATTCCATCTTGCACCTCTTTTTTTATTTATTATTTGCTTCATGTGCTATTTGGGGACTATTTTTTTAATCTGCCATCCTGTCTGACACTGCAGTGCCACTCCTAGATGGGCCAGGTGTTTGTGCCGCCCACTTGGGTCGCTTAGCTTAGTCATCCAGAGACCTTGGTGCAAATTTTAGGACTAAAAATAATATTGTGAGGTGTGAGGTGTTTAGAATAGACTGGAAATAAGTGGAAATTATGGTTATTGAGGTTAATAATGCTATAGGATCAAAATTACCCCCAAATTCTATGATTTAAGCTGTTTTTGAGTTTTTTTTTTATAAAAAACACCCGATTTCAAAACGCATCCGAATCCGACAAAAATCCAAAAGGGTGGTTTTGCCAAAATGCGTCCGAATCCAAAACACGACCGCGGAACCGAATCCAAAACCAAAACACAAAACACGATAAATGCCCGCTGCACATCTCTAGTCACAATGAGAGCAGTGTTGTAACTATAAAATTGGTGTCCCGCTTAAAAAGTTTCAGATGTCCCACTCCTTTCCATGGTACCTGCTCGTTGTCAGGGGATCTCCCCCATGCAAGCCACCACGGGTCCGCGGTCCTGTCACACCTGCCCACTTGGCTCTAGTGTAAACCTATTAAAAATGTCCCTCCCAAAATTGGCGCCACGTCCTCCAGAACCCTTAATAACTATGTACTCTGCAGGTCCAGGCAGCGGCGTAGCATAGAGATGGCCATTGGAGGGTTAATCATCAATGGTCGCCACGATGAGGGAGCCCAGGAGAGGAGGAGATCCTGGAGACCCCCAGGACCCATAGAGGAGGAGGCGCTACCGGGCTTCTGTGCGGAGGAGAAGCCTTTCTGGAGCTCCGTGGGGACACTGACCAGCTGAGGGAGAGCTCCAGGAGATTGAACCCTGAGGAGCCGCAGCTGAGGACACCTCTACACAGCCAGTCATCCCTGCAACTGTCTGTCTGGAGAGTCACCGAAGCAGAAACCGAGAGTGACACCAGGCGGCGCGGAGGATGCAGCAGGCGCAGACATAGCAGAGGAGGACCCCGACTGACCTTGCGAGCCGCCATGTACGAGGCAGTGGGTAGTGAGGAAGCAGGCATTACAGAGGACAGCCTGGCATCAGGACACGGTGTGAGGACCCCCCAACATGGAGTACAGGTCTCTCCCGCTGCCAGCGGCTAGGTGCTAAGGCCCCCAGGGGACCCTGGAATGAGGAGCGCAGCGGGAGCGGTGACTGCAGCCGGACACCGGAAGAGCCAGCCAGTGGCGGATCTAGACTTTACTTGTAGGGGGGGGGGGTTATGAATCCTGACTCCTCCCACTTAGTTCTGCCCCTCCAAGTTTCAACAAATGCAAAAAAAAAAATTGAAATATATATATTTATTATAAACATCATTACCAGATGTGTAGCACTGGCGCAATACCTGTGGGCACCTTAGGAGGCATTAATGTGGCATCAGAGCCAAGGATTGCACTCACAAATTGTAGCACGGACATGGCAGAGGAGCTACTGGCTGCTTCTCCTTCAGGACGGTGTCTGATGCTCCGATCAGAGGCAAAAAAAAGACACTGGATGGAATGATGGCACTCATGTAGTGCCCCAGGCACCCCAAAACACACCCGTCTACGATTACGGATCACCTAATGACTGCGCCATCCCTTTAGATGGGGTTTAATCAGAATTACTATTACCAAGAAGTAGCCCCCCTTACAGTAATGCCCACAGTAGTAGTGCTACTTAAAATATACTATTGCTCACAGTAGTATTGCAGCTCATACTGTATATCCTAATGTCCTGAGTAGTAGAGCCGCTTATACACATATTGCCCATAGTAGTAGTGCCATAGAAGTAGCGCTGCTTATATACATAATGCCTACAGTAATAGTGCCGCTTATACACATATTGCCCATAGTCGTAGTGCCATAGAAGTAGCGCTGCTTATATACATAATGCCTACAGTAATAGTGCCGCTTATACACATATTGCCCATAGTAGTAGTAGTGCCATAGAAGTAGCGCTGCTTATATACATAATGCCTACAGTAATAGTGCCGCTTATACACATATTGCCCATAGTAGTAGTGCCATAGAAGTAGCACCGCTTATATACATATTGCCCATAGTAGTAGCACCATAGCAGTAGCACCGCTTATATACATAATGCCCATAGCAGTAATGGTGCTTATATATTATGCCCATACTGTAGTAATGACACTTTTACATTTTGTCACATAGATAGTTACAGCACTGCACTCACTCACATGATGCATCCACTTCTGCTCTTGCCACCCTCTGAAAGCTCCACAGCAGTTTTCCTGGACAGCAGCTGCAGCAGGCTAGCGGTATAGGGGAGAGAGCTCCTCTCATGCCCTGCCCCACCTGCGTTACATCACATCGGGCCTGCCAGTAAGGACAGAGAAGAAGAGGAGGAGCCAGACAGAGGAGGGGGGGACAGGTGTGGAGAGGAGACACTGCTGTCAGCAGCGGCACTGGGCAGTCTCTCTCAGTCAGTTCTGCTGCTGCTCAGACGGTGGTGGGCGGGTTCTTGAATGTGTGGGCGCTGGTGTATGGGGGGCGATCACCATTTCTGCCCCCCTGTTAAATCTGCCACTGGTGCCAGCCAGGAGCGGGGAGGATCGATGCAGGAGCGGCCCGGTGCGGTGCCTGGCATCCCGCGCTGCTCAGGTGATCATAGGGGTAGAAGAGCCACAGCGAGGGGTGAGACTAGGGTAGATGCTAGAATCAAGTTGGAGAAAGGACCTCTGATGTCAGGGAGTGGAGCCACAACACTAGCGGGCAGGAGCTAGGCCAACGGGATAGTTCTTCTACTATCCACACCACCAACTGCTCCCTTTAGTAACCCGAAGCATGGCGAGCGAATTGAACCTGCAAAAGTACATTCGGGTATGCTATTTGTGCATGGCTCCTCCCCCTGGTTATGTGGCTCCTCCCCCTGGTTATGTCAGATATCCTTTCTCCAACTTGGTTTTAAACCTAATTGTGAGAACAGCCCTGTCCTCTCGCTGCATTATTCTGCTGTACCAGCTACGATGAAAGGGGTCAGGCCTCCTATACCACAGGTACCCCCATAGTGTTATATATGGGGCAGGCTCCCCTTTCCCCACAGGAACCCCCCTATTGTTATATATGGGGCAGGCTCCCCTATCCCCACAGGTACCCCTGCCAGTGTTATATATAGGGCAGGCTCCCCTATCTCCACAGGTACACCCCTAGTGATATATACAGATGTGTCCATGATTACCTTTCTGAAAAAAGTGTCATGGCACTAGATAATCTTTCCTGGCAAGACATACATGGCAGGCCATGTGTAAATCATCTGAAATATTGTGCAGTATCACTTTTCAAACAGCAGGTGGCATTTTCAGAAATTGAGTAAACAGAAAGTTTGAGAGAAAGATTCTAGAGGGGGTAATTCAGACCTGATCATAGCAGCAATTTTGTTAGCAGATGGGCAAAGCCATGCACAGTGCAGGGGAGGCAGATGTAACATGTGCAGAGAGAGTTATATTTGGTTGTGGTGTGTTCAAACTGAAATCTAAATTGCAGTGTAAAAATAAAGCAGCCAGTATTTACCCTGCACAGAAACAAAATAACCCACCCAAATCTAACTCTCTCTGCACATGTTATATCTGCCTCCCCCGGCACTGCACATGGGAGTCATACTGACCCAATCGCACGCTGCAGTTTATCGCAGTGCAGCGATCAGGTCAGAATTGCGCAAGTGCCGGCGCTGCAGTGTGCCGCCGCATGCCAGACGGCCGAAGGCCGTCGCTGTGCTACGATCGTCTCTGCCTGATTGACAGGGCAGGGGGGGCAGAATGGCGGCGTTTGGCCGCCGTTTCGTGGGCGCGGTCCGGCCAATGCAGGCATGGCCCCCATGGTTTTGCCCATCTGCTAACAAAATTGCTGCTACGATCAGGTCTGAATTAGGCAGGCAGGCAGGCTTATAAAATGGCCTGCAAACTTTACCTACACATACTGTATAGTAAAATAATGTTAGTACAGTGTTCCTGCAATGTGTTTTTTTTTTCTTTTTCTTCTTACAGCATACTTCCACCCCACTGTGTGCTATTTCTTTAATGTGTACTTCCACTGATTACACACCCTGCCAGCAGTAACCTACGCAGTGCGCCACACATGGCTGCCTCGGATGGTTCCTCTGTGGGCAGGGTGTGCTTCATTTAGATCTTTCCATGCAGGGTATAGCATACTCCTACACACGTGTCAGTTTTCCATACATGCACTTAGCCCTTGAATGGCTCATCTACCACTGTGTAACCTTTGTAGTGCGCCCAACATGGCTGCCTTATCTGGTGCGCTTGTGGATGGGATGAAAAATACATGGACCTGATGGTTTTGGTGGAACCCTACTCTGAACTTAAGATCTCTGCATTCTCCCCATTTTGTGTTATCTCTTCTAGGGGTGGGTAATCCAATGCAGTGTGCCCAAGATGGCTGCCGCACCTGGTACCTTGTGAGGGTGGCATACACAACCCTTGGAGGTTATTACCCAAAATGCCTACACCAATCATCCATTATGCTTTCTGTGTACTCATGGTTTTGTTTTATGTCTGTGTGGTTTTTATTTTGATATATTACTTAAATCTTCTGTATTATGTGCATTGTTTGAGTTCTAGTTGGCCCCGCGGATGGCTGCCTCAGTGCTGCTCTGCCAAGCAGCCTTCATTTTTAGTTTTGTGAAAAGAAATTTACCCAAAGGTAATTTCACTCCTGGCGCAAGATGAGGAGGTTCACCACAGCTGCTATTATACACAAAGGGGTTGGTCAGACCCCGAACAGCAATTGAAACACCAAAAAAAGAAGTATTAGCGCTTATAGGTCACAAGTGAGAAGATAGGTCACAATGAATCACAATTTAATAAAAAAGCATAATACTCCTGAGTCCTGCCGCTTTGTGCCCACTCCCTGTCTACTGGAAGACCTGCACCTGGACCAAGTACCCACCAAGCAACAGCATTTGGACTTTTTATAAAGAGAGTTCCTTTCACACCGTGGAAGCTCCATTTCATCACCAATCAAGGAAAAGCCACATGTGGACGCAGTTCCACTTAAATACCTTGAGAGACGCTGGTGGTAACTATTATTCACAGTTGTGATTTGCTTGGGCTCTTAGAGTCCAAGGGGACTAACTATCGGAACAGGTTTACTGAACTTTTCTTCCATAAAAACCTTTCAATCGGGAGGAGCACTACTCACTTTATGTATTATTGTTTTTTCATTTATATGTGCTTAGAACGCAGTTTTTAACATGCTTTTTTATTAAATTGTTATTCATTGTGACCTATCTTCTCATTTGTGACCTATAAGCGCTAATACTTCTTTTTTTGGTGTTTCATTTTTAGTTTTACTGTATAATATGTATAATATGTCGAGTCTATCGTACAGTTGCAATGTGCAGTATCAACTCATATGTGTAATGTTTGTAATGTATGCTATGTTCTTCCCCCTTCTTATGCTATGTATTCCTTCATCATGTTGCTGTTTGGCAATGCATTGTACCACAAAATGAGAATCTCACTCATTGCGTGTCGTGCATGATGTATGCGCACCTGGCACAACAGTCCGAGTGTGGTACATCTGTACGAGATGTGTGAGAACGGCTGCCCAGGTAAGTGATCTAGAGCGGACCGTTACGCGACTGAGGAGTATTCACAATCTCGAGCAAAGTTTAGATAGAACGGTGGAGGAGTTGCGTGGGGGGGGGGGGTCACTGGTAGACAAGGATGATCAGGTAGACAGCTGTATCACGGTTAGAAGGAAAAATAGAAGAGGAGGTGGAGGCAGGACATCTCTGATCTGCCAAACCCCAACAAATTTGCCCGATTGGACAAAGATTCTGAGGATGGCAATAAGGACATGACGGAACTGGGGGAGACTGTCCCACCTAGCAACCAGAGGAGCGGTTCCCCTGGTACAGATGGAAAAAAAGTTAGTGAGGTACCTAGTCAGATTGTGGTGGTAGGGGATTAATTTATCAGGAGGACAGACAGGGCAATCTGCTACCGGGACCGTGATCGCTGTACAGTCTGTTGTCTTCCAGGTGCTCGGGTATGGCACATCGCGGACCGGGTAGATAGATTGTTGGGAGGGGCTGGTAAAGACAAGGTGGTCTCGGTGCATGTTGGCACCAATGACAAAGTTAGTGGTAGGTGGGATTTCCTTAAGAAAGACTATAGGGAATTATGCAAGAAACTTAAGGCAAGGACATCTAGGGTAATATTCTCTGAAATATTACCAGGGCCACGCGCTAGCCCAGGGAGACAGAGGGAGATTAGGGAGGTAAATGTGTGGCTTAGAGACTGGTATAGGAAGGAAGGGTTTGTGTTCTTGGAACACTGGGCAGATTTATCACCTAATGACGAATATGGCTCAACAATAGGGTATATGGAAAATGATGTCCATAGCATAAGGAAAGATAAGATGCTAACATCAGGCAGTGGGGGTTAGAAAGTCTTAATGGGTCCAATAGAGATAGTAGTGGGGAAGGCTGCATTAAGCATGATGTGGTGGAAAGGGAGGGAAGAGAATAACAGTCAGTAAGAGTAAGTCTAGTAAGGCACTTGTAAATATAGATACGATACCATTAAAACAAACGAGCAAGGGAGATGCTAAGCTAAAATGCATGCTTGCGAATGCAAGAAGCCTATCAGGTAAAATGGGGGAATTGGAATGGCTTGTATTAGAACTTCAGTATGATATTACAGGTATTACATAAACATGGTGGGACGACTCTCACGACTGGGTTGCGAATTTGGAGGGATATTCTCTTTTCTGGAGGGACAGGGCTACCAAAAGGGGAGAAGGGGTATGCCTCTTTGTTAAACCATCTTTAAAACCAAACTTAATAGATGGTATTTATGAGGGGACTGGAGATAACGTGGAATCACTATGGGTTGAGATAACAAGTGGGACACAGACGCAAAGAAACTAATCATTGATTAACCAGCAACCAGATATTAGCGTACATGATGAGGAACAACTCTTACTGCAAGTTGAAAAAGCTGAGGGAATGGGGGACATCCTAGTGTTAGGAGAATTTAACTATCCGGGTATGAATTGGAGTAACGATTCATGTGTAAAAACTAGGAGCAGCAGATTCTTAAATACATTAAAGGATCAATACTTGTCTCAGTTTGTTGAGGACCCAACTAGAGGTAAAACTATTCTGGACCTAGTTATTACCAATAATGTGGACATTATATCAAACACTAAAGTTGGGGAGACCTTGGGAAACAGTGACTACTATATGATCACATTCGACATCAGATTCAAGCAGCATAGCTATAAGGGCACAACTAAAACCTTAAACGTTTGAAAAGCTAACTTCAATATGCTGAGACAGGCGCTAAACGACATGAAGTGGGAAGTTTCGTTTCATGGTAAAGACACATCGGAAATGTGGGATGCTTTAAAAGAATTGCTTGATAGCAATATTCACAAATTTATTCCCATGGGCAGTAAATGAAGGAGTACTAAACATAAGCCTATGTGGCTTAATAAGGAGTTCAAAGAAGCAATGGCTAAAAAGAGGCGTGCGTTCAAAATATTTAAATCTAATGCAGGGGAGAGGTCATTCCAGCATTATAAGGAATGCAATACAAAAATGCAAAAAAGTAATAAGGCCAGCTAAAATTGTAAACAAAAAGAAAATCGCTATAGAGAGTAAAACCAATCCTAAGAAGTATTATAAATACATAAACAGTAAAAAGTTAAAGAAGGAGATCGTAGGCCCATTAAAAGATGAACTGGGAGCTTTGATAAATAATGATAAAATAAAAGCTGAAATACTGAACAATTGTTTTCCCTCAGTATTCACCAGGGAGGACCAGACGGTGAGAGTAGTGCATAACAATAGTGATGATAATGACTCTTTGTCACGATCCGGGTAAATAGACGCCGTTTCTTACCGGTTAGGTGCCTCCTGAGGTTGGTTCAACGAGCCAGGGCCGGGCTGTAGCGTGTGTTGCCTGCAGCGCTGGCTTTAGTGGGCCTCCTCACTGTTTGCACTCGCGGTGGAGCGGTGCTCTCAGTCCCGTCGCGGCTGTCATTGCCGCGCCCATGGCTCCCCGCTGGATGTGTGTCCTCCGCAAGCTCTGGCCGCCACCTCCATCCCTGTGGCCGCTGAACGCGCTGGGTGCATTGACTTCTGCTGTTGCGGCCTCCGCCGCCATTGTTACCTCACACATGTGTTCTAAGTTCCTAATTCCCCTTCTGCATTCGTCTATGGGTGCAGCCATGTTGGACTTGGATCACATGATCCCGTTTCACCTGTCCACAGTGCTGACAGAGCCGGAGCCTAATTGCCCACCAATCCTAGCCATCCTGCTGCTATAAATATCTTGTCCCAGCACTTAGAGGTTGTCAGTGCTTCAATTGTCTCCAGCGATTCCAGTGTGCAGTTCTCTGTGACTCTCCCTGCATTAGCCTGACTCCCTGGTGATTTCCTCTCCGGTGATATTCCAGCTTGCTGTGTCCATTACCCATGGTGCAACCTGTCTCCTTTATTCCTGCACCCAGTACTAACAGCTGTTCATGCTCCGGCTTCCCAGCAGCCACTTCTCAGTGTTTCACAGTTTTTCAGCGAACCCCAGCATCACTTACAGATTTCCAGTGACCGCAGCTTCACTTACAGATTTCCAGCGAACCCCAGCTTCACTTACAGATTTCCAGCGACCCCAGCTTCACTTACAGATTTCCAGCGAACCCCAGCTTCACTTACAGATTTCCAGCGACCCCAGCTTCACTTACAAATTTTCAGTGAACCCTAGCTTCACTTACAGATTTCCAGCGATTCCAGCTTCACTTACAGATTTCCAGCGAACCCCAGCTTCACTTACAGATTTCCAGCGACCCCAGCTTCACTTACAGATTTCCAGCGAACCTAGCTTCACTTACAGATTTCCAGCGATTCCAGCTTCACTTACAGATTTCCAGCGTACCCCAGCTTCACTTACAGATTTCCAGCGTACCCCAGCTTCACTTACAGATTTCCAGCGAACCCCAGCTTCACTTACAGATTTCCAGCGGACCCTAGCTTCACTTACAGATTTCCAGCGAACCCTAGCTTCACTTACAGATTTCCAGTGAACCCCAGCTTCACTCACAGATTTCCAGCGAACCCTAGCTTCACTTACAGATTTCCAGCGACCCCAGCTTCACTTACAGATTTCCAGTGAATCCCAGCTTCACTTACAGATTTCCAGCGACCCCAGCTTCACTTACAGATTTCCAGCAACCCCAGCTTCACTTACAGATTTCCAGCGACCCCAGCTTCACTTACAGATTTCCAGCGAACCCTAGCTTCACTTACAGATTTCCAGCGACCCCAGCTTCACTTACAGATTTCCAGTGAATCCCAGCTTCACTTACAGATTTCCAGCGACCCCAGCTTCACTTACAGATTTCCAGCAACCCCAGCTTCACTTACAGATTTCCAGCGACCCCAGCTTCACTTACAGATTTCCAGTGACCCCAGCTTCACTTACAGATTTCCAGTGACCCCAGCTTCACTTACAGATTTCCAGTGAACCCCAGCTTCATTTATTGTTTATCCACAAACCCCAGAATTATTTACAGTCTCACCTACTATTCCCAGCATCACGTTATTTCCTCACTTGGGTCCCCAGGCGTTATACAGGACTTTCCCTCACATTCCGGATTACTGGTCCCAACCAGTTGTGCTTTTAATAACGTTTATTATTCTTTTTGCACCTTATATGACTTTTATTTAATAAAACTCCAGAAAGATACTTCCAGTTGTCGTGGTCACGCCTTCGGGCATTTCATTGCTACTGTCTTAGAGCATGTCTAGGGTTGTGTAAACACGGTGAGATAAATCTGTGAGATTTTGACTATATAGTCAAAATCTTATGAAAAGTTAGTGCATATCTCATGGTGCTAGGCAGCTTGCGATACAGATTCGAACCCGATGCGCGCTCCCGTGGGGTCGGTATAGTAAGGCTAGATAGACTGTGCAAGCAAGTCAATCTTGACTATCTAGTGTACAATCTAGTACAAAGTATAGTCAAAATTGGCACATTAAGCAAAATCGTACATAGACAAAATCTCAAGCACAGATAGTCAAAATCTGTACAATCTGTGCTATCTGGGCTCTGGGGGAGTTCAAGGGAAATCGCATAGTCAAAATCGAACATAGCAGGGATCTCACCGTGTGTACACACCCTAAGAGTCTATTCACACCACCCAAATTCCGGTATCTGTCAGCCCCTACAACTGAGGCTTCCAGATACCCTCACCAGCCCTCAGATGTGACACTCTTGGCTTGATGCTTGTTTAAGTGAGGAATTAGTCCTGTAGAGACTAAGCAACATAAATATTAATAAATCACCAGGCCCAGATGGTTTTCATCCGAGGGTTATTATGGAGCTTAGGTCGCAGCTAGCAAAATTCTTATACTTGATTTTTCCATAGTTCAATTACATCAGGCATGGTAACAAAGGATTGGCACATAGCTGAGGTAGTACCTTTATTTAAAAAGGGAACTAAAAATAATCCTGGTAATTATAGACCAGTTAATTTAACCTCTATAGTGGGTAAAATATTGGAAGGTATTTTGAGGGATAGCATAGAGGATTATCTGCAGGTTAATAAGATTATTAGCAAAAGTCAGCATGGGTTTGTGAGGGACAGATCATGTCAAACTAACTTAATTAGCTTTTAAGAGGAAGTGAGCAAGAATCTTGACCAGGGAAAATCAGTGGATGTAGTGTATTTAGATTTTGCAAAAGCCTTCGATACAGTGCCTCACAGGAGACTGACTGTCAAATTAAGGAAACTTGACCTAGGATATACTATTTGTACATGGATAGGTAATTGGCTGAATAACAGATTACAAAGAGTAGTGGTCAACGGAATGTTCTCCTGCTGGGCACCAGTAGTCAGTGGAATACCACAAGGGTCCGTACTTGACCCGCTACTATTCAATATATTTATCAATGGTAGTGTCAATCTTTGCAGATTATACTAAACTGTGCAAGGTAATTAAGTCAGAAAGCGATGTGGAATCACTACAGAATGACTTATTGAAACTTGAAACCTGGGCGTCTAAATGTGGAACGAGGTTCAATATAGAAAAATGCAAAGTTATGCATTTTGGAACAAAAAACACACACATGCATCCTATACTCTTAATGGGGAAAATATAGGGGTAACTGTGGTGGAAAAAGATTTGGGCATGCGTATATATAATAGGCTTAATAACAGTACACAATGTCTAAATGCAGCAAAAAATGTGAGTAAGGTGCTTGCGTGCATAAAACAGGGCATTGAGACAAGGGACAAGGATGTAATCCTAACACTGTACAAATCATTGGTACGTTCACATCTTTAATATTGTGTTCAGTTTTGGTCACCATATTATAAAATAGATATCAGGGAACTAGAAAGCGTTCAAAGGCGAGCTACTAAACTGATTAAAGAGTTAGAGACACTGGAGTACGAGGAAAGGATTACTAGGTTACATATGTATACACTAGAAAAGAGGCGTCTAAGAGGAGACATTATTAATATCTTCAAATATGTAAAGGGTAATTACAAGGAGTTAGCAGGGGATTTGTTTATTAATAGAACTCTGTATAGGACACGTGGGCACTCACTGAGGCTAGAGGAGAGAAAATTCCGTACACAACGGAGGAAAGGGTTCTTCATGGTAAGGGCAATAAAGATTTGGAACTCCCTGCCGGAGAGGGTAATAATGGCGGACTCTGTAAATGCATTAAATAATGGATTGGACACATTTCTAACTGGAAAAAGTATCCAGGGTTATTGCTTTTAACATAGTGACTTTAATATCCGGGAGTGGTAACAATCATAGTTGTCAATTGGTACTAAACCATTACTTCAGCAGGTGTATTATAATATGAACAGCTTAACACAGAATACAGGCTGAACCCTTTTCAACCTCACTAACTATATAAACTATGTAAACAAAAAATTCCTAGTGTACATGAGTACACCTGGCCAATAAAGCTGATTCTGATTTTACAGCACTGGCACAATAGACGCTTAGGTTCTACCTACTACTGGAAGCCGCAGTGGCAGGAGGGGGGGGGGGGGGGCAGGACTCTGCAGATTCCATGCGGATAGCATTGGAGACGGCCCTTCGAAAATGGCAGCTGCCTTCTAGGAGACAGATGCAAGAGGTATTACTAGACCATTACCCAGCGCTACCCGGAATGAGCATGTAACCCCCTGGCACTGAGCATGTAATCCCTATGGCAACGAGCATATGTAACCCCTGGCAACGAGCATGAAACCACTGGCAATGAGCATGTGACTGAGTCCGACTTCCGGTCAGCGGAATCACGTACGCCGGCGGCTTCTCCTCTCACCCCTAGCCACCAACAGCACCGTGGGCAGCAACATGGACATCCGTATTTCAAGGGCAATTTATCCATCAGGCACACGGGAATATCAGCAGTGGCAGCTAATTGTGAAGTATTAATATATCTCCAATACATCTCTCATACTAACTTCCATACAGGTACCTGGCTCTCTCATCCCAGCAGCTGGGCTACTCTGCAATACTCTATAGCATCAGAGAGCCCTGTGTAGCAACGCGGGATGCTGAAGCTGGTGCCTCTACTTTCATCTCTTTCCTTATCAGGGTTTGGTAACAGCTCTCTCTCATTCAATGTTCCATGCTGATAGCAGATATTTAACAGCAGAAGAGTTGTTTCCTGTCAATACCCTGATATATATTTTTCTACCTCTGTAATACTCTATGTGGTCAAATGCTGCTCAAAAACAATGGTCCTCATTCCGAGTTGATCGCTAGCTGCTGTTGTTCGCTGCGTAGCGATCATTTAAAAAAATGGCAAAACTGCGCATGCATATGCGGTGTACGGATACAAAAAGCATCATGGTTTTGCACAGATTCTAGTGACGCTTTCAGTCGCACTGGCGGATGCAAGGAGACTGACAGGAAGTGGGAGTTTCTGGGTGGCAACTGACCATTTTCTGGTAGTGGTAGGGAAAACGCAGGCATGGCCGGGCATTTGCGCTGGGCGGGTATCTGATGTCATTACCGTGTAATTCGTCGCAGCAATCATCGCACAGGATAAGTAACTACAGGGCTGGTCTTGTTCTGCACAAAATATGTTTGCAGGCGCTCTGCTGCACAGGCGTTCACACTCCTGCAAAGCGAAAATACATTCCCCCGTTGGCGGCGACTATGCGCTTGCACGGCTGCTAAAAACAGCTAGCGAGCGATCAACTCGGAATGAGGGCCAATGTCTTTTTCTCCCGTGCATATTACAATTCAGAGTGGGCTGCTTTGGTGCTGAGGCTATTTGGTGAACTGTATTGTTAAAACCAGCAGATGAACAGCAGCCTTCGGCGATGAAGCAGGAGCATAAATCATCGCTCATCGCTCATCTCCGAGACATACCCACTGGCCGGATTTGAGCTGAAAGCAGCACAAAACAAAAAAAGTGATCTGCTCTCAGCTCAAAATCACTGGAGGACGGAGCAACGATACACATACAGTACTGTACACCCTTGTCATTTGTTTTTATTTAACCCCTTGGACAATACTGTATTCTTGATGATTTGGCATAGATATACTGTAGATAGATAGACAGGGCCAGGCCAGACGGAAGTTATGGTGCCAGAAGTAGGTGGACACTGCTGGCCAGTGTCCACCTACTTATTATTCAGTTGGGGGGAAAGTTCCAAATACACCTGAATGATTAGTTGGTAAAATCAAACAGGTTTGATTTTCCCAACTAGTTGTACATACCGTTTCTGTCCATTTTTTAGCGTGTGGGAGCAAATGGCTGATAATCGTTTGCTCCCACACACTGTCAGATTATCGTTCCAACCAGCCGAAAAGTTGACTGGTTGGAACGATATCGTTCTGATGTATGGCTAGCATTACTTTGTGACAAAAGCTAGATTTAAAAAAAAAATTGAAGCACCCACCCATAGCCATGTTTTTGAAGTACCCAAGCACATGGTCCTGTACAGGGAGGGAGGGAGTAGGGGGGAGTTTGTAACTGTAACTGATAGTCAGAGCGAGGGGGTTAGAGTCATATGGAAACATACAAAGTAAGGGTGTGTACACATGGTGAGATAAATCTGTGAGATTTTGACTATATAGTCAAAATCTTATGAAAAGTTAGTGCATATCTCATGGTGCTAGGCAGCTTGCGATACAGATTCGATCCTGATGCGCGCTCCCGTGGGGTCGGTATCGTAAGGCTAGATAGACTGTGCAGGCAAATCAATCTTGACAATCTAGTGTACAATCTAGTACAAAGTATAGTCAAAATTGGCACTTAGTCAAAATCGTACATAGACAAAATCTCAAGCACAGATAGTCAAAATCTGTACAATCTGTGCTATCTGGGCTCTGGGGGAGTTCAAGGGAAATCGTATAGTCAAAATCGAACATAGCAGGGATCTCACCGTGTGTACACACCCTAAGAGGGAAAGACACACTGAGAGACAGAGTCAGGGGGAGAGCGATAGAGCCAGGAGGAGAGATAGACAAAGTCAGGGGACAGAAACACAGAGAGATAGTTAAGGGGAGAGAGATAGAGTCAAGAAGAGAGAGATAGAGTTAGAGGAAGAGAGACAAAGTCAGATGGAGAGAGTGAGACAGAGTCATGTCAGTGAGATAGAGTCAGGGGGACAGAGATAAAGTCTAAGAGAAAGACAAAATCAGAGGGTGGGAGACACTGGGAGGCAGAGTCAGGGAAGGGAGAATCAGAAGGAGAGAGATACAGTAGAATCAGAGGGAGAGAGATAGTCAGAGGGAGAGGAATAGAGTCATATGGAGAGAGACAGTCAGAGGGAGAGACACACTGAGAGACACAAAGTCAGGGGACAGAGCCACAGAGAGACAATTAAGGGGGAGAGATAGAGTCAAGAGAAGAGAGATAGAGTTAATGAGAGAAAGATAGAGTTATAGGGAGAGAGATAAAGTCAGAAGGAGAGAGACAGTAATACAGAGTCATGTGAGTGAGATAGAGTCAGGGGGACAGAGATAAAGTCTAGGAGAAAGACAAAATTAGAGGGCGGGAGCTGGCCCGGCTCTAGACCTTGTGGTAAAAGTTTC
Source organism: Pseudophryne corroboree (assembly GCF_028390025.1). Lineage (NCBI taxonomy): Eukaryota > Metazoa > Chordata > Amphibia > Anura > Myobatrachidae > Pseudophryne > Pseudophryne corroboree. The sequence goes on from NC_086450.1 coordinate 478,304,614, forward strand.
CTTTGGCGCCCCTCAAACAGGTAAAAAAGGGTTCGTGCATGCCGTAGGTGTGCACCAAAAAGAGGGGCATGGCTTCATAGTTAAGGGGCATTGTCACAGTTTTGCCCCCTGTAGTTTTGCCCTCAGTAGATTTTCCCCCTGTAGCTGTGCCCTTAGTAGTTGTGCCCCTGTATTTTTGTCCCTTTTGCTGTGCCCTCAGTAGTTGTGCTCCTGTAGTTTTTGCCCCCTGTTGCTCTGCTCAAGGTAGTTGTGCCCTGTAGTTTTGCCACCTGCTGATGTGCCCCACAATAGTTGTGCCCCTTTAGTTTTGCCTCCTGTTGATGTACCCTCAGTACATGTCCCCCTGTACTTTTGTCCCTGTTGCTGTGCCCTCAGTAGTTGTGCCCCTGTAGTTTTTCCCCCTGTTGCTGTGTCCTCAGTGGTTGTGCCCCTGTAGTTTTGACCCCTGTTGCTGTGCCCCCTGTAGCTCTGCCCTCAGTAGTTGTGCCCCTGTATTTTTGTCCCTTTTGCTGTGCCCTCAGTAGTTGTGCTCCTGTAGTTATTGCCCCCTGTTGCTCTGCCTTCGGTAGTTGTGCCCCTGTAGTTTTGCCACCTGTTGATGTGCCCCACAGTATTTGTGCCCCTTTAGTTTTGCCTCCTGTTGATGTGCCCTAAGTGGATGTCCCCCTGTACTTTTGTCCCTGTTGGTGTGCCCTCAGTAGTTGTGCCCCTGTAGTTTTGCCCCCTGTTGCTGTGTCCTCAGTGGTTCTGCCCCTGTAGTTTTTGCCCCCTGTTGCTGTGCCCCCTGTAGCTGTGCCCTCAGTAGTTGTGCCCCTGTAGTTTTGCCCCCTGCTGCTGTGTCCTCAGTAGTTGTGCCCCTGTAGTTTTGCCCCCTGTTGCTGTGTCCTCAGTAGTTGTGCCCCTGTAGTTTTTGCCCCTGTTGCTGTGCCCTCGGTAGATGTGCCCCTGTAGTTTTTGCCACCTGTTGCTGTGCCCTCAGTAGTTGTGCCCCTGTTGCTGTGCCCTCGGTAGTTGTGCCCCTGTTGCTGTGCCCTTAGTAGTTTTGCCCCCTGTTGCTGTGTCCTCAGTAGTTGTGCCCCTGTAGTTTTTGCCCCTGTTGCTGTGCCCTCGGTAGATGTGCCCCTGTAGTTTTTGCCACCTGTTGCTGTGCCCTCAGTAGTTGTGCCCCTGTTGCTGTGCCCTCAGTAGTTGTGCCCCTGTTGCTGTGCCCTTAGTAGTTTTGCCCCCTGTAGCTGTGTCCTCAGTAGTTGTGTCCCTGTAGTTTTGCCCCATGTTGCTTTGTCCTCAGTAGTTGTGCCCCTGTAGTTTTGCCCCCTGTTGCTGTGTCCTCAGTGGTTCTGCCCCTGTAGTTTTTGCCCCCTGTTGCTGTGCCCTCAGTAGTTGTGCCCCTCTAGTTTTGCCCCCTGTTGCTGTGCCCTCAGTAGTTTTGCCCCGTGTTGCTGTGTCCTTAGTAGTTGTGCCCCTGTAGTTTTACACCCTGTTGCTGTGCCCCCAGTAGTTGTGCCCCTGTATTTTTGTCCCCTGTTGCTGTGCCCTCAGTAATTGTGCTCCTGTAGTTTTTGCCCCCTGTTGCTCTGCCTTCGGTAGTTGTGCCCCTGTAGTTTTGCCACCTGTTGATGTGCCCCACAGTAGTTGTGCCCCTTTATTTTTGCCTCCTGTTGACGTGCCCTCAGCAGTTGTGTCCCTGTACTTTTGTCCCTGTTGCTGTGCCCTCAGTAGTTGTGCCCCTGTAGTTTTGCCCCCTGTTGCTGTGTCCTCAGTGGTTCTGCCCCTGTAGTTTTTGCCCCCTGTTGCTGTGCCCTCTGTAGATGTGCCCCTGTAGCTTTTGCCACCTGTTGCTGTGCCCTCAGTAGTTGTGTCCCTCTAGTTTTGCCCCCTGTTGCTGTGCCCTCAGTAGTTGTGCCCCTGTTGCCGTGCCCTCAGTAGTTTTGCCCCCTGTTTCTGTGCCCTCAATAGTTTTGCCCCCTGTTGCTGTGTCCTCAGTAGTTGTGCCCCTGTAGTTTTGCCCCCTGCTGCTGTGCCCCCTGTAGCTGTGCCCTCAGTAGTTGTGCCCCTGTATTTTTGTACCCTGTTTCTGTGCCCTCAGTAATTGTGCTCCTGTAGTTTTTGCCCCCTGTTGCTCGGCCTTCGGTAGTTATGCCCCTGTAGTTTTGCCACCTGTTGATGTGCCCCACAGTAGTTGTGCCCCTGTAGTTTTGCCTCCTGTTGACTTGCCCTCAGTAGATGTCCCCCTGTACTTTTGTCCCTGTTGCTGTGCCCTCAGTAGTTGTGCCCCTGTAGTTTTGCCCCTGTTGCTGTGTACTCAGTAGTTCTGCCCCTCTAGTTTTGCCCCCTGTTGCTGTGCCCTCAGTAGTTGTGCCCCTGTTGCTGTGCCCTCAGTAGTTTTGCCCCCTGTTGCTGTGTCCTAAGTAGTTGTGCCCCTGTAGTTTTGCCCCCTGTTGCTGTGTCCTCAGTAGTGGTGCCCCTGTAGTTTTGCCCCCTGTTGCTGTGTCCTCAGTGGTTCAGCCCCTCTAGTTTTGCCCCCTGTTGCTGTGCCCTCAGTAGTTGTGCCCCTGTTGCTGTGCCCTCTGTAGTTTTGCCCCCTGTTGCTCTGCCTTCAGTAGTTGTGCCCCTCTAGTTTTGCCCCCTGTTGCTGTGCCCTCAGTAGTTGTGCCCCTGTTGCCGTGCCCTCAGTAGTTTTGCCCCCTGTTTCTGTGCCCTCAATAGTTTTGCACCCTGTTGCTGTGTCCTCAGTAGTTGTGCCCCTGTAGTTTTGCCCCCTGCTGCTGTGCCCCCTGTAGCTGTGCCCTCAGTAGTTGTGCCCCTGTATTTTTGTACCCTGTTTTTGTGCCCTCAGTAATTGAGCTCCTGTAGTTTTTGCCCCCTGTTGCTCTGCCTTCAGTAGTTATGCCCCTGTAGTTTTGCCACCTGTTGATGTGCCCCACAGTAGTTGTGCCCCTGTAGTTTTGCCTCCTGTTGACTTGCCCACAGTAGATGTCCCCCTGTACTTTTATCCCTGTTGCTGTGCCCTCAGTAGTTGTGCCCCTGTAGTTTTGCCCCCTGTTGCTGTGTCCTCAGTGGTTCTGCCCCTCTAGTTTTGCCCCCTGTTGCTGTGCCCTCAGTAGTTGTGCCCCTGTTGCTGTGCCCTCAGTAGTTTTGCCCCCTGTTGCTGTGTCCTCAGTAGTTGTGCCCCTGTAGTTTTGCCCCCTGTTGCTGTGTCCTCAGTAGTAGTGCCCCTGTAGTTTTGCCCCCTTTTGCTGTGCCCTCAGCAGTTTTGCCCCTGTAGTTTTTCTCCTCTTGCTGTGCCCTCAGTTGTTGTGCCCCTGTTGCTGTACCCTCAGTAGATGTGCTCCCTGTTGCTGTGTCCTCAGTAGTTGTGCCCCTGTTGCTGTACCCTCAGTAGATGTGCTCCCTGTTGCTGTGCCTTTAGTAGCGATGCTTAAAAAAATAGTACTCACCAGGCCCGCTACTGCTTCCCAACTGCTGCTGCTGTCCTCCATCTCTGGCCGACGCTCCTCGGATCTATGGGAGAGATTCCATGATGTCTCTCCCATAGCGCCACACACTGCACAGACACTAGAGGTCAATTAAGACCCCTAGCATCTACGGCCACTCACATAATGCCACATGGTGTGCGATGACGTCAGGCGCACTGCACGGCACTGACACAGAAGCATGAGCATGAATCAGCGCTCACCGCTCATCACCGGGGCAAACACGCTGGGTGGTTTAGAGCTAAAAGCAGTTCAAAACACTAAAAGTGATCTGCTTTCAACTCAAAATCGCTGGGAGAGGGAGCACCGATACACATACAGTACTGTACAACCTTGTCATTTGTTTTTATTTAACCCCTTTGACAATACTGTATTCTTGCTGATTTGGCATAGATATACTGTAGATAGATAGACAGGGTCAGCCCAGCCGGCAGTTATGGTAATAGAAATAGGTGGACACTGCTGACCAGTGTCCACCTACTTATCATTCAGTTGGGGGAAAAGTTCCAAATACACCTGAAAGATTAGTTGGTAAAATCAAACAGGTTTGATTTTCCTAACTGGTTGGACAGACCGTTTCTGTCCATTTTTCAGCATTTGGGAGCAAATGGCTGATAATCATTTGCTCCCACACACTGCCAGATTATCGTTCCAACCAGCCGAAAAGTTGACTGGTTGGAACAATATCGTTCTGATGTATGGCTAGCATTACTTTGTGACAGAAGCTATATTTTTTATTAAAAATTGAAGAACCCACCCATAGCCATGTTTTTGAAGTACCCAAGCACATGGTTCTGTACAGGGAGGGAGGGAGTAGGGGAGTTTGTAACTGTTACTGATAGTCAGAGGGAGTGGATTAGAGTCATATGGAAACATACAAAGTAAGAGGGAAAGACATACTGAGAGACAGAGTCAGGGGGAGAGCGATAGAGCCAGGAGGAGAGATAGACAAAGTCAGGGGACAGAAACACAGAGAGATAGTTAAGGGGAGAGAGATAGAGTCAAGAAGAGAGAGATAGAGTTAGAGGAAGAGAGACAAAGTCAGATGGAGAGAGTGTGAGACAGAGTCATGTGAGTGAGATAGAGTCAGGGGGACAGAGATAAAGTCTAAGAGAAAGACAAAATCAGAGGGTGGGAGACACTGAGAGGTAGAGTCAGGGAAGAGAGAGTCAGGAGGAGAGATACAGTAGAATCAGAGGGATAAAAATAGTCAAGAGGGAGCGGAATAGAGTCATATGGAGAGAGACAAAGTCAGATGGAGAGAAACAGTGAAACAGAGTCATGTGAGTGAGATAGAGTCAGGGGGACAGAGATAAAGTCAAGGAAAAAGACAAAATCAAAGGATCAGGAGACACTGAGAGACAGAATCAGGGAAGAGAGAGTCAGGAGGAGAGAGATCCAGTAGAATCAGAGTGAGATAAATAGTAAGAGGGAGAGAGATAGAGTCAAATGGAAATAGACAAAGTAAGAGGGAATGACACACTGAGAGACAAAGTCAGTGGGAGAATGATAGAGTCAGGAGAAAAGAGAGACAAAGTCAGGGTACAGAGACACAGATAGTTAAGAGGAGAAAGATAGTGTAAAGGAGAGAGATAGAGTTAGAGGGAGAGAGACAAAGTCAGAAAGAGAGAGACAGTGAGAAAAAGTCATGTGAGAGAGATAGAGTCAGAGTAAGAGAATTAAAGTCTAGGAGAAAGACAAAATAAGAGGGTGGGAGACACTAAGAGACAGAGTCAAGGAAGAGAGAGTCAGGAGACAGATTCAGTAGAATCAGAGGGAGAGAGATAATGAGAGGGATAGAATCATATGGAAAGAGACAAACTAAGAGAGAGACACAATGAGAGACAGAGTCAGGGGCAGAGCGATAGTGTCAGGGGAGAGAGACAAAGAAGGAGAAGAGAGACACAATGAGATAGTCAAAGGGAGAGAGACAGTCAAGGAGAGAGATAGAGTTAGAGGGAGAGAGACAAAGTCAGAGTGAGAGAGACAGTAAGGCAGTCATGTGAGAGAGATAGTCAGGGGAGAGAGACAAAATAATGGAGAGAGAGACACTGAGATAGAGAGTCAGTGGAGAGAGATAGAGTCAGGAGGACAGAGATACAGTAGAGTAAGAGGGAGAGAGATAGAGTCAGGGTTGAGTGAAAGAGGCATGGAGAGAGACAAAATCAGAGGGAGAGACACAGAGTCAGAGGAGAGAGATATAGTCAGTGGGAGAACAATAGAGTCAGGGAGAGAGACACAATTAGAGTGAGAGAGAGACACTAAGAGACAAAGTCAAGGGAGAGATAGAGTCAGGAGGAGAGTGATACAGTAGTCAAAGGGAGAGAGACAAAGTTAGAGGGAGAGAGACACAGAAACATTGTCAGGAGAGAGACAGAGTTGGCTGGTTGGAACAATATAATTCAGTGTACAGTATGGACAGCTTTTGCAATGAATTCATAGCAGGTCTCTTCCTCCACACACCCTCCGTGATCATAGTTAGCAGTTTCTCTGTGTGACCCTTCCCCACCATAAGCAGAGTGAAAGTAATCAAAATACCCTGTTTGCTATTTCCCCCCAAAAAAATTCCTTTGAACAAAGCAGCTTATATTTAAAAAAATGTTTTAAGAATTAACATTTATATAAAAGAAAGTTGTTTTCCTGGTGTTCGAACCTGGGTACTTGGTTTACTAAATCAAAGCATTAGTCCACTAGACTACCTTGGTGTCTAGTAAACGTTCTTCATTTGTCCTTTCTGTACTTGGGAAAATCTGTTCTACAACAAATGTAGGTGAAAAGCTACGTTACATGATGTACTAGCCACCCAGTGGTGAAACTATGAATTGTCATGGCAAAATATCATAGCACAACAACTCAAGGAATTTATGTCCTGCCAAATTGACTGCCTTGGCACTGTTTTCAGTAAGGTAAATGTAGACAAATCTGTAAGCTTATTGCGTATATTTGGTATAAGAAACTGCCTCGGTTGGCGTTCTCTTGCCTTTCTAGGACCAGTTGAAATGGAGGGTTGGAAGTCCCCGACTTATTTGCTTATTGCTCTGCATATCTGATTGTTCAGCTGTGTGATTGGGCTATCACCTACGGGATCTAAACCATGGCTGAACCTGGAATAGGCAATATTACCTGTTTATCCATTAGGGGATCTGTGTTGGACCCTGTACATTTTTGTCCATTCCCCTCTAACACTAACCAATCAATAATTGATTTTCTTAAGGCTTGTGACCTTGTGATTGTTAATTCCCAATGTATTTTGCTATCTGCATTTCTCTATGGGCATTATCTCAGCTACTTCCAGACCTAGATATTAAGCATTGGATTTCTAATGGGTTGACCTGCATAGTGGTACTTATAAGCAATTCATCCTTAATCTCTTTTCCACAATCACAGACTCAGTTTGGGCTATATTTTTGTCTGATTTTTTTTAGTTACTTAGGGTTAGGCTATGAGGGGGGGTTAGGTTTAGGCTGTGAGGGGGGGTTAGGTTTAGGCTGTGAGGGGAGTAGGTTTAGTCTGTAGGAATGGGGTTTAGGTTTAGGCACCATCTGGGAGAATTAGGGTTAGGCTGTGGGAGGAGGAGTATGGTTCAGGCTGAAGGAAGGGAGGGTTAGGGGTGGATTGGGGGAATGTAAGTATACTTACCTTGCTCCTGTCAGTATTCTCACAATCGAGATACCACAGTCGGTATTCTGACCACCAGCATATCGAATACAACCATTGGACCCTTATGCTATTTCAGGTTACTTTATAAATATACTCTGAACTGTATGTACAGCTGGTTAACATTATTGGAACGAGCTATGTTATGCACAGGTTATTGAGAATATAATGTGTTTGCTTTGGAATTACATACAGTATCTCTATGCATTTATGTATTGTGCCCATAGTTTAGTTTTGTTTGTTTTTTAATTTTCTATGTAAATGTTTCCTTTTTTTTCCTGCTGAAATTCAAATAAAAATAAAAATCTGTAAGTATCATTTTATTTTGTATCCATAATAAAAAACTAAATGAATCCTATCCCAGCTTCCTCTCCTTAAATATCTTCAGCTTAACCAAGGAAATTATTCAATACACACAGGGTAACCAGATATTTCCCAGATTTGCATGCCTCACCCTGCTCCGTGCTCCCTCTGCCCGGCATGTAATCATTACACCACTGGCACTTGTCACATCTGCTGTCATTATATTAGTAAGAGAAACAGGACAGGTCGCCCGGCTGTGCAGAATGCAGCTGTCTGTGCAGAGTGTGATAAGCATCATTTTATCTATAATCGGGATACATGGAATCATTATAAACTCCGCCATCCTCTCTGTGTACATCAGACTCTGGAGAACGAGCAATAGACTCGGAGCCAGTGACCCAATCCTGCTCTCTATGGCTCTCACCAATCTCCTCCTGGTGTGTCAGTTGTTGGTGAGCTATTACTTGTCTTATCACACTGAAATGAACATAAGCACACTCTTGTTTTTGAGTTATGTCCTTTACGTCCTGTACAATATGAGTTTGTGGAACACCGCCTGGCTCTCCATCTGCAACTGTGTGAAACTCGTCACCGTTACCCACCGGATCTTCCTCTGGGTGAAAATGTGGTTTCCCTCTTCCATCACCAAACTCCTCATAGGATCAGCAATATGGTCAGTTCTGGTGACATTGCCCTTTATATGGACAGTACAGATGATGTTTCCACAGAATACAAACATTACCAATGGGCCACTTGGTCTCCCAATGAACATGGATGTCTCATTTATTGTAGTGAACGTGCTGCTCAGTTACACCATTCCTTTTACCTTGACTGCCATCTGTATTGGGCTCAGTGTGACGTCTCTCCTGCACCATGTCTGGAGGATCAGGCAGAACGTGTCCCAGGACAGCTCATCCCCTCAGCTCCAGGCTCTTGTTCGGGCGGCTGTGACAATGATTCTGCATGTGCTGTTAGACCTGGTCTTCCTTATTTTTGTCATTTTCATGTTCGTTGTGTTGTCCTATATCAGTCCTGTGATAATAACATTATCATGGGTGTATCTCTTCTCATTCCCATCTGTACAATCTTTTATACTAATATTTGGAAACCCCAAATTAAAGAGAAGTCTCTTCAGATGAGAATTTACCTTTCTCGTTAGATGATACAATGGGCTTGTATTTGGGTATTGTGCAGTCATCTTGTCTTACACAAATTCTTAGTAGTTTGATAAAAAGAAAGTTGTTAGTTTTTTCTCTATTTCCTCTATAATGTACATTTGTCTAGTATGTGTAATTGACTACTGTCACTGCCCCACTCTTCAGTGAGTAATCTCACTATAGTGCCTCAGGTATAGCTTATCACTACTCTTGTTAACACTTGTGACACTTGTAATTTTGTGATGCCAAATATAATACTCTGTCCTTGTAATACTCCAGGTGCAAATGACCAGGTCCTTTGTTATAAGTATAACTTCCGGCTAAGATGTGGGATCTAACATAAGGAAGGTTCAGGGTGAGACCACAGCTGCATGCACAGTGATGGTTTTCCCAACTTCTACATTTAAGCACACCACGACAGAGAGGCAAGCCAGATGATTTCCCACCACAGACACAATGAAAGACCAGATATTTGCAAAACAAATGACACTTTATTAAAGAATTTTGCCCAAAAGTTAGACAGTAAAACAACTTTCACTGTTATCCACATTAGAGCAATCATGATACATAAAATGCCGGAGTCTAGACAATCTATAACAGTAAGTTGCCCAAAACAGCAATTTTTGTAATAACACATTTGAAAACTGTGAGGTTGTACTATCTCACTAGGTGCTTGTAAGTTCAAATTCCCTTGTGCTCAGGGGCGGAACTCCCGGAGGCAACGGAGTCAGTTGCCGCCGGGATCCAGCCTTGAAAGGGGCCCCTGGCTCCTGCACTGACCATGCCCTTCCTGTTTTACAAGAAGCGTTGAGCCACCCAGCCGAGGCGGAGTGCCCATTAGCATCAGCGCGGTGCTCCCCCTCTGTGACACCGGAACTGAGTCAGCAGCGTTGTAGTGGTCACGGCCATCATGTGCAGGGCCGCTCCTTCCATTGGATACTATTGGCCTGTGTGTGTGGGACACTGCACTACGCTCGTCTGTCTCTAAAATATTGCTCCATCAGCTCTCTCCTCTGATGAATGGATGCTATCGGCGCAGCTGTTCAGCTAGGGGATGCGGCGGTAGCCGCGCTGATAGCAGCCACCCAGTCAGAGGAGAGAGCTGATGGAGCATTATATTAAAGACAGACGAGCGTAGTGCGGAGCAGTGTCTCACACACACATAAGGCTGATGGAAGCTGAAAGCTGCGTCACCATGTACAGAGCCTCGGCCGGCAGCTGCAGCACCCGGAGCAATGCGTTGGGGAGATGCACTCTCAGGCAAGGTGATAGCCATGCAGGGTCACGGAAGCGGAGGCCGAAGATAAAAAAAGGGGAAGGCTCTAAAAAGTGAGTAGTTGTCATTAGGTTACTTATTGTTCAACTTTAATTCATACTACATTGGATGTCTTTTTTCATTCACGTGAACTGTGGGGCCAGTTTGGAGTGGGCAGGCAGGCTGTCTACAGGTCAGTGCTCCAATCCCCCCATACCAATGCTCCCTCTACCCCCCCACCCAACTCACTGCCACTCCCCCACTCATCCCAGTGCCCTCCTCTTTTCCAGCACAGTGCCCCACCATATTATTGACACCCCAATGTCCCAGTGTCTTCCCCCATATCATTGCCCCCTCACCTAACACCCCAGAGATAGTCCAGTCACAGTGACACCCCACATGCAGCCTAATGCCCGCCCTTCTCCAGTTTAGTTTTCTCCCTCCTGCACCCATCTCACTAACTCCCTTCCCAAACAGGACAGGACCCCCCCCCCTCGCCATTGGAGGATGTGGTCACATAAGATGACCACCCACTACTGCCTGTTGGACATAGCAGTCGCCGCCAATAGCAACGCTACCCATCACCTCTGGAGGCTAGGTAGGGACCCCAATGCATTGCCTTGCCCAGAGTCCTACACTGCTGTTGAGACAGCCCTGGTCATGTGACATCCGACCGTGACCCTAGCAGTTGGCTGTACTGAGGAGCCGGCCTGGACTGGAGACAGTGCACAAAGTGGAGGGTGGTGACTGATGCACCATCACTGTCTGTGGCGATAGGTGTCAGGAGAGAAGCAGTGGGCACTGGCACAACAAATTAAACTATTATAGCGGCTTTTGGATTAAGTTTATTGCGGATTATGCTTCGGGTGGCTAATCCCTGATAAGTGCTGCATCGAGGCTAATAGGATAGCCCCCGGCAATACAATTACCCACTGCCATTGGCCGTGGGTAATTGGATATCCCCCACTGTTTTATTATTTTCACTGTGGTGGCCTAGGTGCTGTATTATTTTTCTATGTGTGCCAACGTGTTTTATTGTGTTCGCTGTGGAGACCTATGTGCTTTATAATGTTCGCTGTGGTGGATTATGTGCTTTATAATGTTCGCTGTGGTGGCCTATGTGCTTTATAATGTTCGCTGTGGTGGATTATGTGCTTTATAATGTTCGCTGTGGTGGATTATGTGCTTTATAATGTTCGCTGTGGTGGATTATGTGCTTTATAATGTTCGCTGTGGTGGCCTATGTGCTTTATAATGTTCGCTGTGGTGGATTATGTGCTTTATAATGTTCGCTGTGGTGGCCTATGTGCTTTATAATGTTCGCTGTGGTGGATTATGTGCTTTATAATGTTCGCTGTGGTGGCCTATGTGCTTTATAATGTTCGCTGTGGTGGATTATGTGCTTTATAATGTTCGCTGTGGTGGCCTATGTGCTTTATAATGTTCGCTGTGGTGGATTATGTGCTTTATAATGTTCGCTGTGGTGGCCTATGTGCTTTATAATGTTCGCTGTGGTGGATTATGTGCTTTATAATGTTCGCTGTGGTGGATTATGTGCTTTATAATGTTCGCTGTGGTGGATTATGTGCTTTATAATGTTCGCTGTGGTGGCCTATGTGCTTTATAATGTTCGCTGTGGTGGATTATGTGCTTTATAATGTTCGCTGTGGTGGCCTATGTGCTTTATAATGTTCGCTGTGGTGGATTATGTGCTTTATAATGTTCGCTGTGGTGGATTATGTGCTTTATAATGTTCGCTGTGGTGGATTATGTGCTTTATAATGTTCACTGTGGTGGCCTATGTGCTTTATAATGTTTGCTGTGGTGGCCTATGTGCTTTATAATGTTCGCTGTGGTGGATTATGTGCTTTATAATGTTCGCTGTGGTGGCCTATGTGCTTTATAATGTTCGCTGTGGTGGATTATGTGCTTTATAATGTTCGCTGTGGTGGCCTATGTGCTTTATAATGTTCGCTGTGGTGGATTATGTGCTTTATAATGTTCGCTGTGGTGGCCTATGTGCTTTATAATGTTCGCTGTGGTGGATTATGTGCTTTATAATGTTCGCTGTGGTGGATTATGTGCTTTATAATGTTCGCTGTGGTGGATTATGTGCTTTATAATGTTCGCTGTGGTGGATTATGTGCTTTATAATGTTCGCTGTGGTGGCCTATGTGCTTTATAATGTTCGCTGTGGTGGCCTATGTGCTGTATTATTTTTCTATGTGTGCCAACGTGTTTTATTATGTTCGCTGTGGTGGCCTAAGTGCTGTATTATTTTTCTATTTGTGCCAAGGTGTGTGTGTGTGTGTGTTTTTTTACTACAATGGGAAGAGTGATGCAGTGCCGAGTATAGAGGAGTTCAGTTAAAATACAAATATTTTTTTTCGGGTCATGGGGTGGGGCATGGGATAGGGGGCACAACATTTATCTTGCCTCCGGGCACCTGGGATGAAATTACGCCACTGCTTGTGTGCTCTATATCCCAGAATTCCTCATTTTACATCCCTGCAAACATAGGACAAATGAATAAGGACACATTTCAAAAACATTAGCAACTCTCTCACCCAGCATCTGGGAACAATGTGAGCAGAGCACTTGCAGCAATGAGCAGAACATTAGGGAGGAATACACTAGTAGAGATGAGCGCCTGAAATTTTTCGGGTTTTGTGTTTTGGTTTTGTGTTCGGTTCCGCGGCCGTGTTTTGGGTTCGAACGCGTTTTGGCAAAACCTCACCGAATTTTTTTTGTCGGATTCGGGTGTGTTTTGGATTCGGGTGTTTTTTTCAAAAAACACTAAAAAACAGCTTAAATCATAGAATTTGGGGGTCATTTTGATCCCAAAGTATTATTAACCTCAAAAACCATAATTTACACTCATTTTCAGTCTATTCTGAATACCTCACACCTCACAATATTATTTTTAGTCCTAAAATTTGCACCGAGGTCGCTGTGTGAGTAAGATAAGCGACCCTAGTGGCCGACACAAACACCGGGCCCATCTAGGAGTGGCACTGCAGTGTCACGCAGGATGGCCCTTCCAAAAAACCCTCCCCAAACAGCACATGACGCAAAGAAAAAAAGAGGCGCAATGAGGTAGCTGTGTGAGTAAGATTAGCGACCCTAGTGGCCGACACAAACACCGGGCCCATCTAGGAGTGGCACTGCAGTGTCACGCAGGATGTCCCTTCCAAAAAACCCTCCCCAAACAGCACATGACGCAAAGAAAAAAAGAGGCGCAATGAGGTAGCTGTGTGAGTAAGATTAGCGACCCTAGTGGCCGACACAAACACCGGGCCCATCTAGGAGTGGCACTGCAGTGTCACGCAGGATGTCCCTTCCAAAAAACCCTCCCCAAACAGCACATGACGCAAAGAAAAAAAGAGGCGCAATGAGGTAGCTGTGTGAGTAAGATTAGCGACCCTAGTGGCCGACACAAACACCGGGCCCATCTAGGAGTGGCACTGCAGTGTCACGCAGGATGTCCCTTCCAAAAAACCCTCCCCAAACAGCACATGACGCAAAGAAAAAAAGAGGCGCAATGAGGTAGCTGACTGTGTGAGTAAGATTAGCGACCCTAGTGGCCGACACAAACACCGGGCCCATTTAGGAGTGGCACTGCAGTGTCACGCAGGATGTCCCTTCCAAAAAACCCTCCCCAATCAGCACATGATGCAAAGAAAAAGAAAAGAAAAAAGAGGTGCAAGATGGAATTGTCCTTGGGCCCTCCCACCCACCCTTATGTTGTATAAACAAAACAGGACATGCACACTTTAACCAACCCATCATTTCAGTGACAGGGTCTGCCACACGACTGTGACTGATATGACGGGTTGGTTTGGACCCCCCCCAAAAAAGAAGCAATTAATCTCTCCTTGCACAAACTGGCTCTACAGAGGCAAGATGTCCACCTCATCTTCACCCTCCGATATATCACCGTGTACATCCCCCTCCTCACAGATTATCAATTCGTCCCCACTGGAATCCACCATCTCAGCTCCCTGTGTACTTTGTGGAGGCAATTGCTGCTGGTCAATGTCTCCGCGGAGGAATTAATTATAATTCATTTTAATGAACATCATCTTCTCCACATTTTCTGGATGTAACCTCGTACGCCGATTGCTGACAAGGTGAGCGGCGGCACTAAACACTCTTTCGGAGTACACACTTGTGGGAGGGCAACTTAGGTAGAATAAAGCCAGTTTGTGCAAGGGCCTCCAAATTGCCTCTTTTTCCTGCCAGTATAAGTACGGACTGTGTGACGTGCCTACTTGGATGCGGTCACTCATATAATCCTCCACCATTCTATCAATGTTGAGAGAATCATATGCAGTGACAGTAGACGACATGTCCGTAATCGTTGTCAGGTCCTTCAGTCCGGACCAGATGTCAGCATCAGCAGTCGCTCCAGACTGCCCTGCATCACCGCCAGCGGGTGGGCTCGGAATTCTGAGCCTTTTCCTCGCACCCCCAGTTGCGGGAGAATGTGAAGGAGGAGATGTTGACAGGTCGCGTTCCGCTTGACTTGACAATTTTGTCACCAGCAGGTCTTTCAACCCCAGCAGACTTGTGTCTGCCGGAAAGAGAGATCCAAGGTAGGCTTTAAATCTAGGATCGAGCACGGTGGCCAAAATGTAGTGCTCTGATTTCAACAGATTGACCACCCGTGAATCCTTGTTAAGCGAATTAAGGGCTGCATCCACAAGTCCCACATGCCTAGCGGAATCGCTCCCTTTTAGCTCCTTCTTCAATGCCTCCAGCTTCTTCTGCAAAAGCCTGATGAGGGGAATGACCTGACTCAGGCTGGCAGTGTCTGAACTGACTTCACGTGTGGCAAGTTCAAAGGGCATCAGAACCTTGCACAACGTTGAAATCATTCTCCACTGCACTTGAGACAGGTGCATTCCACCTCCTATATCGTGCTCAATTGTATAGGCTTGAATGGCCTTTTGCTGCTCCTCCAACCTCTGAAGCATATAGAGGGTTGAATTCCACCTCGTTACCACTTCTTGCTTCAGATGATGGCAGGGCAGGTTCAGTAGTTTTTGGTGGTGCTCCAGTCTTCTGTACGTGGTGCCTGTACGCCGAAAGTGTCCCGCAATTCTTCTGGCCACCGACAGCATCTCTTGCACGCCCCTGTCGTTTTTTAAAAAATTCTGCACCACCAAATTCAAGGTATGTGCAAAACATGGGACGTGCTGGAATTTGCCCATATTTAATGCACACACAATATTGCTGGCGTTGTCCGATGCCACAAATCCACAGGAGAGTCCAATTGGGGTAAGCCATTCCGCGATGATCTTCCTCAGTTGCCGTAAGAGGTTTTCAGCTGTGTGCGTATTCTGGAAACCGGTGATACAAAGCGTAGCCTGCCAAGGAAAGAGTTGGCGTTTGCGAGATGCTGCTACTGGTGCCGCCGCTGCTGTTCTTGCGGCGGGAGTCCATACATCTACCCAGTGGGCTGTCACAGTCATATAGTCCTGACCCTGCCCTGCTCCACTTGTCCACATGTCCGTGGTTAAGTGGACATTGGGTACAGCTGCATTTTTTAGGACACTGGTGACTCTTTTTCTGAGGTCTGTGTACATTTTCAGTATCGCCTGCCTAGAGAAATGGAACCTAGATGGTATTTGGTACCGGGGACACAGTACCTCCAACAAGTCTCTAGTTGGCTCTGCAGTAATGATGGATACCGGAACCACGTTTCTCACCACCCAGGATGCCAAGGCCTCAGTTATCCGCTTTGCAGTAGGATGACTGCTGTGATATTTCATCTTCCTCGCAAAGGACTGTTGAACAGTCAATTGCTTACTGGAAGTAGTACAAGTGGGCTTACGACTTCCCCTCTGGGATGACCATCGACTCCCAGCGGCAACAACAGCAGCGCCAGCAGCAGTAGGCGTTACACGCAAGGATGCATCGGAGGAATCCCAGGCAGGAGAGGACTCGTCAGAATTGCCAGTGACATGGCCTGCAGGACTATTGGCATTCCTTGGGAAGGAGGAAATTGACACTGAGGGAGTTGGTGGGGTGGTTTGCGTGAGCTTGGTTACAAGAGGAAGGGATTTACTGGTCAGTGGACTGCTTCCGCTGTCACCCAAAGTTTTTGAACTTGTCACTGACTTATTATGAATGCGCTGCAGGTGACGTATAAGGGAGGATGTTCCGAGGTGGTTAACGTCCTTACCCCTACTTATTACAGCTTGACAAAGGGAACACACGGCTTGACACCTGTTGTCCGCATTTCTGGTGAAATACCTCCACACCGAAGAGCTGATTTTTTTTGTATTTTCACCTGGCATGTCAACGGCCATATTCCTCCCACGGACAACAGGTGTCTCCCCGGGTGCCTGACTTAAACAAACCACCTCACCATCAGAATCCTCCTGGTCAATTTCCTCCCCAGCGCCAGCAACACCCATATCCTCCTCATCCTGGTGTACTTCAACACTGACATCTTCAATCTGACTATCAGGAACTGGACTGCGGGTGCTCCTTCCAGCACTTGCAGGGGGCGTGCAAATGGTGGAAGGCGCATGCTCTTCACGTCCAGTGTTGGGAAGGTCAGGCATCGCAACCGACACAATTGGACTCTCCTTGTGGATTTGGGATTTCGAAGAATTCACAGTTCTTTGCTGTGCTGCTTTTGCCAGCTTGAGTCTTTTCATTTTTCTAGCGAGAGGCTGAGTGCTTCCATCCTCATGTGAAGCTGAACCACTAGCCATGAACATAGGCCAGGGCCTCAGCCGTTCCTTGCCACTCCGTGTCGTAAATGGCATATTGGCAAGTTTACGCTTCTCCTCCGACAATTTTATTTTAGGTTTTGGAGTCCTTTTTTTTCTGATATTTGGTGTTTTGGATTTGACATGCTCTGTACTATGACATTGGGCATCGGCCTTGGCAGACGACGTTGCTGGCATTTCATCGTCTCTGCCATGACTAGTGGCAGCAGCTTCAGCACGAGGTGGAAGTGGATCTTGATCTTTCCCTAATTTTGGAACCTCAACATTTTTGTTCTCCATATTTTAATAGGCACAACTAAAAGGCACCTCAGGTAAACAATGGAGATGGATACTAGTATACAATTATGGACTGCCTGCCGAGTGCAGACACAGAGGTAGCCACAGCCGTGAACTACCGTACTGTACTGTGTCTGCTGCTAATATAGACTGGTTGATAAAGAGATAGTATACTCGTAACTAGTATGTATGTATAAAGAAAGAAAAAAAAACCACGGTTAGGTGGTATATACAATTATGGACAGGCTGCCGAGTGCCGACACAGAGGTAGCTACAGCCGTGAACTACCGCACTGTACTGTGTCTGCTGCTAATATAGACTGGTTGATAAAGAGATAGTATACTCGTAACTAGTATGACTATAAAGAAAGAAAAAAAAAACCACGGTTAGGTGGTATATACAATTATGGACGGGCTGCCGAGTGCCGACACAGAGGTAGCCACAGCCGTGAACTACCGCACTGTACTGTGTCTGCTGCTAATATATAGACTGGTTGATAAAGAGATAGTATACTCGTAACTAGTATGTATGTATAAAGAAAGAAAAAAAAACCACGGTTAGGTGGTATATACAATTATGGACGGGCTGCCGAGTGCCGACACAGAGGTAGCCACAGCCGTGAACTACCGCACTGTACTGTGTCTGCTGCTAATATAGACTGGTTGATAAAGAGATAGTATACTCGTAACTAGTATGTATGTATAAAGAAAGAAAAAAAAACCACGGTTAGGTGGTATATACAATTATGGACGGGCTGCCGAGTGCCGACACAGAGGTTGCCACAGCCGTGAACTACCGCACTGTACTGTGTCTGCTGCTAATATAGACTGGTTGATAAAGAGATAGTATACTCGTAACTAGTATGTATGTATAAAGAAAGAAAAAAAAACCACGGTTAGGTGGTATATACAATTATGGACGGGCTGCCGAGTGCCGACACAGAGGTAGCCACAGCCGTGAACTACCGCACTGTACTGTGTCTGCTGCTAATATATAGACTGGTTGATAAAGAGATAGTATACTCGTAACTAGTATGTATGTATAAAGAAAGAAAAAAAAACCACGGTTAGGTGGTATATACAATTATGGACGGGCTGCCGAGTGCCGACACAGAGGTAGCCACAGCCGTGAACTACCGCACTGTACTGTGTCTGCTGCTAATATATAGACTGGTTGATAAAGAGATAGTATACTCGTAACTAGTATGTATGTATAAAGAAAGAAAGAAAAACCACGGTTAGGTGGTATATACAATTATGGACGGGCTGCCGAGTGCCGACACAGAGGTAGCCACAGCCGTGAACTACCGCACTGTACTGTGTCTGCTGCTAATATAGACTGGTTGATAAAGAGATAGTATACTCGTAACTAGTATGTATGTATAAAGAAAGAAAAAAAAACCACGGTTAGGTGGTATATACAATTATGGACGGGCTGCCGAGTGCCGACACAGAGGTAGCCACAGCCGTGAACTACCGCACTGTACTGTGTCTGCTGCTAATATAGACTGGTTGATAAAGAGATAGTATACTCGTAACTAGTATGTATGTATAAAGAAAGAAAAAAAAACCACGGTTAGGTGGTATATACAATTATGGACGGGCTGCCGAGTGCCGACACAGAGGTAGCCACAGCCGTGAACTACCGCACTGTACTGTGTCTGCTGCTAATATAGACTGGTTGATAAAGAGATAGTATACTCGTAACTAGTATGACTATAAAGAAAGAAAAAAAAAACACGGTTAGGTGGTATATACAATTATGGACGGGCTGCCGAGTGCCGACACAGAGGTAGCCACAGCCGTGAACTACCGCACTGTACTGTGTCTGCTGCTAATATAGACTGGTTGATAAAGAGATAGTATACTACTAATATTATATATACTGGTGGTCAGGTCACTGGTCACTAGTCACACTGGCAGTGGCACTCCTGCAGCAAAAGTGTGCACTGTTTAATTTTAATATAATATTATGTACTCCTGGCTCCTGCTATAACCTATAACTGGCACTGCAGTGCTCCCCAGTCTCCCCCACAATTATAAGCTGTGTGAGCTGAGCACAGTCAGATATATATATACATTGATGCAGCACACTGGGCTGAGCAGTGCACACAGATATGGTATGTGACTGAGTCACTGTGTGTATCGTTTTTTTCAGGCAGAGAACGGATATATACCAACAACTGCACTGTCTGGTGGTCACTGTGGTCGTCAGTCACTAAACTCTGCACTCTCTTCTACAGTATCACAGCCTCAGGTCAATCTCTCTCTCTCTCTCTCAACCCTAATCTAAATGGAGAGGACGCCAGCCACGTCCTCTCCCTATCAATCTCAATGCACGTGTGAAAATGGCGGCGACGCGCGGCTCCTTATATAGAATCCGAGTCTCGCGAGAATCCGACAGCGTCATGATGACGTTCGGGCGCGCTCGGGTTAACCGAGCAAGGCGGGAGGATCCGAGTCTGCTCGGACCCGTGGAAAAAACATGAAGTTCGTGCGGGTTCGGATTCAGAGAAACCGAACCCGCTCATCTCTATACACTAGGCCTGTGGGTGGTGCAGGTATTTGGTTACCAGTTATCATTTCAGCACAATTCTAGAAGTGAAGCAACATACTGTAGTCTTCTGTAACTGTAGATGAGCAAGAGGAGTGTGATATGTGTGACTGGCATTGGGATGCCGCTGTTGGTCTTCTGGATGGAGAGAATACCGAAGGGGTTTAGCCAGGGCAGTCAAAAGCCGGGCTGGGCCAAGGTACTTTTAAAGGGGCATGGCCTAATCACAGGAGGTGTGGTCATGTACACTTAGAAAAATATACTGAAAACAGTAGTATTTTAAGTAGAGATGAGCGGGTTCGGTTTCTTTGAATCCGAACCCGCACGAACTTCACTTTTTTTTTCACGGGTCCGAGCGACTCGGATCTTCCCGCCTTGCTCGGTTAACCCGAGCGCGCCCGAACGTCATCATGACGCTGTCGGATTCTCGCGAGACTCGGATTCTATATAAGGAGCCGCGCGTCGCCGCCATTTTCACACGTGCATTGAGATTGATAGGGAGAGGACGTGGCTGGCGTCCTCTCCATTAGAATAGATTAGAAGAGAGAGAGAGAGAGAGAGATTGTGCAGACAGAGTTTACCACAGTGACCAGTGCAGTTGTTGTTAAGTTAACTTTTATTTAATATATCCGTTCTCTGCTATATCCGTTCTCTGCCTGAAAAAAACGATACACAGCAGTCACACAGTGTGACTCAGTCTGTGTGCACTCAGCTCAGCCCAGTGTGCTGCACATCAATGTATAAAAGCTTATAATAATTGTGGGGGAGACTGGGGAGCACTGCAGGTTGTTATAGCAGGAGCCAGGAGTACATAATATTATATTAATTTAAAATTAAACAGTGCACACTTTTGCTGCAGGAGTGCCACTGCCAGTGTGACTAGTGGTGACCAGTGCCTGACCACCAGTATAGTAGTATATTGTTGTATACTATCTCTTTATCAACCAGTCTATATTAGCAGCAGACACAGTACAGTGCGGTAGTTCACGGCTGTGGCTACCTCTGTGTCGGCAGTCGGCACTCGGCAGGCAGTCCGTCCATCCATAATTGTATAATTATATACCACCTAACCGTGGTATTTTTTTTTCTTTCTTTATACCGTCGTCATAGTCATACTAGTTGTTACGAGTATACTACTATCTCTTTATCAACCAGTGTACAGTGCGGTAGTTCACGGCTGTGGCTACCTCTGTGTCGGCAGTCGGCAGGCAGTCCGTCCATCCATAATTGTATTATTATAATATATACCACCTAACCGTGGTTTTTTTTTCATTCTTTATACCGTCATAGTGTCATACTAGTTGTTACGAGTATACTACTATCTCTTTATCAACCAGTGTACAGTGCGGTAGTTCACGGCTGTGGCTACCTCTGTGTCGGCAGTCGGCAGGCAGTCCGTCCATCCATAATTGTATTATAATATATACCACCTAACCGTGGTTTTTTTTTCATTCTTTATACCGTCATAGTCAGTCATACTAGTTGTTACGAGTATACTACTATCTCTTTATCAACCAGTGTACAGTGCGGTAGTTCACGGCTGTGGCTACCTCTGTGTCGGCAGTCGGCAGGCAGTCCGTCCATCCATAATTGTATTATAATATATACCACCTAACCGTGGTTTTTTTTTCATTCTTTATACCGTCATAGTGTCATACTAGTTGTTACGAGTATACTACTATCTCTTTATCAACCAGTGTACAGTGCGGTAGTTCACGGCTGTGGCTACCTCTGTGTCGGCAGTCGGCAGGCAGTCCGTCCATCCATAATTGTATTATAATATATACCACCTAACCGTGGTTTTTTTTTCATTCTTTATACCGTCATAGTGTCATACTAGTTGTTACGAGTATACTACTATCTCTTTATCAACCAGTGTACAGTGCGGTAGTTCACGGCTGTGGCTACCTCTGTGTCGGCAGTCGGCAGGCAGTCCGTCCATCCATAATTGTATTATAATATATACCACCTAACCGTGGTTTTTTTTTCATTCTTTATACCGTCATAGTCAGTCATACTAGTTGTTACGAGTATACTACTATCTCTTTATCAACCAGTGTACAGTGCGGTAGTTCACGGCTGTGGCTACCTCTGTGTCGGAACTCGGCAGGCAGTCAGTCCATCCATAATTGTATTACAATATATACCACCTAACCGTGGTTTTTTTTTTCATTCTTTATACCGTCATAGTCAGTCATACTAGTTGTTACGAGTATACTACTATCTCTTTATCAACCAGTGTACAGTGCGGTAGTTCACGGCTGTGGCTACCTCTGTGTCGGAACTCGGCAGGCAGTCCGTCCATCCATAATTGTATTACAATATATACCACCTAACCGTGGTTTTTTTATACCACCTAACCGTGGCAGTCCGTCCATAATTGTATACTAGTATCCAATCCATCCATCTCCATTGTTTACCTGAGGTGCCTTTTAGTTCTGCCTATAAAATATGGAGAACAAAAAAGTTGAGGTTCCAAAATTAGGGAAAGATCAAGATCCACTTCCACCTCGTGCTGAAGCTGCTGCCACTAGTCATGGCCGAGACGATGAAATGCCAGCAACGTCGTCTGCCAAGGCCGATGCCCAATGTCATAGTACAGAGCATGTCAAATCCAAAACACCAAATATCAGAAAAAAAAGGACTCCAAAACCTAAAATAAAATTGTCGGAGGAGAAGCGTAAACTTGCCAATATGCCATTTACCACACGGAGTGGCAAGGAACGGCTGAGGCCCTGGCCTATGTTCATGGCTAGTGGTTCAGCTTCACATGAGGATGGAAGCACTCAGCCTCTCGCTAGAAAACTGAAAAGACTCAAGCTGGCAAAAGCACCGCAAAGAACTGTGCGTTCTTTGAAATCCCAAATCCACAAGGAGAGTCCAATTGTGTCGTTTGCGATGCCTGACCTTCCCAACACTGGACGTGAAGAGCATGCGCCTTCCACTATTTGCATGCCCCCTGCAAGTGCTGGAAGGAGCACCCGCAGTCCAGTTCCTGATAGTCAGATTGAAGATGTCAGTGTTGAAGTACACCAGGATGAGGAGGATATGGGTGTTGCTGGCGCTGGGGAGGAAATTGACCAGAAGGATTCTGATGGTGAGGTGGTTTGTTTAAGTCAGGCACCCGGGGAGACACCTGTTGTCCGTGGGAGGAATATGGCCGTTGACATGCCAGGTGAAAATACCAAAAAAATCAGCTCTTCGGTGTGGAGGTATTTCACCAGAAATGCGGACAACAGGTGTCAAGCCGTGTGTTCCCTTTGTCAAGCTGTAATAAGTAGGGGTAAGGACGTTAACCACCTCGGAACATCCTCCCTTATACGTCACCTGCAGCGCATTCATAATAAGTCAGTGACAAGTTCAAAAACTTTGGGTGACAGCGGAAGCAGTCCACTGACCAGTAAATCCCTTCCTCTTGTAACCAAGCTCACGCAAACCACCCCACCAACTCCCTCAGTGTCAATTTCCTCCTTCCCCAGGAATGCCAATAGTCCTGCAGGCCATGTCACTGGCAAGTCTGACGAGTCCTCTCCTGCCTGGGATTCCTCCGATGCATCCTTGCGTGTAACACCTACTGCTGCTGGCGCTGCTGTTGTTGCCGCTGGGAGTCGATGGTCATCCCAGAGGGGAAGTCGTAAGCCCACTTGTACTACTTCCAGTAAGCAATTGACTGTTCAACAGTCCTTTGCGAGGAAGATGAAATATCACAGCAGTCATCCTACTGCAAAGCGGATAACTGAGGCCTTGGCATCCTGGGTGGTGAGAAACGTGGTTCCGGTATCCATCATTACTGCAGAGCCAACTAGAGACTTGTTGGAGGTACTGTGTCCCCGGTACCAAATACCATCTAGGTTCCATTTCTCTAGGCAGGCGATACCGAAAATGTACACAGACCTCAGAAAAAGAGTCACCAGTGTCCTAAAAAATGCAGCTGTACCCAATGTCCACTTAACCACGGACATGTGGACAAGTGGAGCAGGGCAGGGTCAGGACTATATGACTGTGACAGCCCACTGGGTAGATGTATGGACTCCCGCCGCAAGAACAGCAGCGGCGGCACCAGTAGCAGCATCTCGCAAACGCCAACTCTTTCCTAGGCAGGCTACGCTTTGTATCACCGCTTTCCAGAATACGCACACAGCTGAAAACCTCTTACGGCAACTGAGGAAGATCATCGCGGAATGGCTTACCCCAATTGGACTCTCCTGTGGATTTGTGGCATCGGACAACGCCAGCAATATTGTGTGTGCATTAAATCTGGGCCAATTCCAGCACGTCCCATGTTT